>NW_028124384.1:0-54984 GCF_965194825.1 Balaenoptera physalus | reverse complement strand
CCTCGGTGTAATGCCAGTGGCTCTCAGGGCTGACCCTGAGCTGCAGTGAAACAACTCTGTGCTTCGTGTTCCTTCTCCCTTTACACACCTGCCGTCTCTCTCTCTGCCAAGCAGAAACACGACTTTTAGATGCAGCCTGGAAAAGCAACACTCTCCTCCTGAGCCCTGCTAGTCTTTTGGCAGGTTCAAGGCCACCTAGACCTCCCTAGCGCCTTAAATCGCTTAGGTCATTCGCACAGTGCAAATCTCCCTGCCTAAATAAAACATTATTCTGAGAAGGTAGCACAGTGCTTCTGGTGCCTCTTTTGGTTCTTCAGAAACGACACGTACGTGGGCTGGGTTCAACTTTGATTCTGGGACCTTATGAGAAACGGAGGAATTCCCTAGTTGAACGAGGAATCCTCGTAGCCTCCAAGGTGCCTACATACGGCGTTCTGCGAGTCCTTCCTTGCGTGCTGGAATGGGTCTCAAAGGAAAGGGTGCTTTACAGGAAAGACAAAAGGTGTTTCCACTTCCTTGCCTGAGGCATGCCAGAGGCCCCTTTACATAAAGGGCGCTCTACACTGATCACGAAGATCAAAGCAAAGTCCAGGACGGCATCCACAATGCTGGCAGGCATGCAGCATTTGCCCAGAAGCCTTAGTCATGGCAGTGGCTTAAGGCTCGTGTGCCGTTCAGGACTCCTAGGACTCCTGGGTCCTCACCACCTGGGCGTGGAAAAACACTGTGTACCCAATGTCTCTTCTTAGGTGACCTAACCAAACACAGGTCCCTAGGCCCTTCGCATCATTTCTCTGCATGAAGAAGGAGAGGCAACGCTCTGCTCTCTCTTCGTTGCCCATGGAGATTGCCAGGCTTTCAACAGGCCTCCCGAACACAGGCCTAGCAGGTCTCAGGTGTAATGCAAAAGGTCCCCACTGCTGAACCACTGCTGCCACGAAAAATCGCTGTGTTTATTGGTCATACTGGGAACCCTTACCCGCCGTCTCTCTCTGCCAAGCAGAAGGCCGACTACAGAGGCAGCCCGACAAACGTACAGTTTGCCCCTGAACGCTACCTCGGCTTTTCTGAGCTACAAGGACCATTTGGCCTATCCCCGGGAATTATGTCCTTGAAGCCATTCAGCCCATGCAGGACCCCCTTGGCGCCAAAGTTTTATCAGGGAAGGTCCAGCGTGCTGCTTGAGTCTCTCTTGGTTGGTGAGAAACTCCAGGTGCATGCGCTGGGTTCAATTTTGATATTGGTTACCTAGAGCGAAGAGCATTACTTTGCCAGCGGGAGAGCTGAGAGTGCGGCCTCAAAGTGTCCTGAGACACAGTGTGGCTGCTCGTGTTCTCTTCACAAGTAGAATGGCTATGTGAGGGAAAGGGAGCTCTCCTAGAGAAACACTCTCTTTTCTGAAGCGTGCAGGAGGCCTCCCGGCGCCCTACATACATAAAGGGAACACTATGCTGTTCCACAAGGACCCAAGGAAGGTTCAGGTATTCCATCCACGCCCTGATGCGTGCAGAGGCTTTCCACGAAACCTTAGGCAAGTAGTGCATGAATGTTCGTGTGCCTTTCCCTGGACCCCCGCCGCCTCAGCATGTCCCCTGGAAGAACACTGTGTCCCGACTCCTCTTCTAGGCCCCCTGAGCACCGTGCCGCTAGCAAAGCCCTCCGGCTCATCTCTTTGCATGCCGAGTGAGAGGCAACACACTCTTTTCTTTGCTGGATAGCTAGATAGCCAAGACATTCAAAAGTGCTCCCTGAACAGAGGTGTAGAAGGTCTTAGGTGTAATGCCTAATGTATCTCTCAGTGCTGCCGCTGAGGAGCAAGGAGAAAGCCGGTGCGTAGCGTTCTTTCTGGGTGTACTTAGCTACCGGCTCTTTCTGGCGAGCAGTAACTCGACTTTAGATGCAGTCTGGAAAAGGGACGGTTTCCCCCTGCACACTGCTAGGCTTTTGGCAGCGGCAGGGACACCTAACTCACTCGACCTAGCCCCTCTAATATTTCGTGCCATTCGCACAGTGCGCCACACCCCGGCTACAGAGTTATTCAGAGCAGGTGCCGCAGTCCTCCTTGGGTCCCTTTCGGTTCGGGAGAACCTATACGTACGTGGGCTGTGTTCAACTTTGAGATTGGGACCTTCAGAGCACTCTAGTACCTCCCAACTGGAAAGAAGGATGGTTCAACGTGAAAGCTGCCTGGAATACAGTGCTCTGTCAGCCCACGCTTGCATGCTGGCATGTCTTTGGAAGGAAAGTGGGCTTTTCTTGAGAGACATAGCGTGTTTCCACTTCCACTCCAGAGGCATCCCAGGCTCGCCTGCACATGAAAGGAAAACTACGCTGAGCGCCAAGCTGAAGGCCAGGTCCGGGCATTGCATCCACAGCGCCGGGCAGGCAGGCAGCATTTCCCAGCAAGCCTCACTCAAAGCAGTGGCTACACGCTAGTGTGCTTTTCAGGACTCCTGGGACTCCCGCGTCCTCACCACGTCTCATGGAAACACAGTGTGTACCGGATGCCACTTCTTAGGCGACCTCCCAACATACCAGGGACCTAGGCCCTTCGGATCATCCCTTGGAATGAAGAGTGAAAGGCAAAACCCCGCTCTCTTGGTCGCACAGTTGGATTGCCAGTCTTTCAAAAGTCCTCCCGAGCACAGGTCTAGCAGGTCTTAGGTGTACTGCAAGTGGTCCCCGCTGCTGAACCAGAACTGCAATGAAAAAAACCCTCTGCTTGCTGTTCATCCTGGGAACGCCAACCTGCCCTCGCTCGCCAAGCAGACAGTCGACTTTAGACGCAGCCTGACACACGGACTTGTTGCCCCTGCAACACTGCCTAAGCTTCTGTAAGAGAAAAGGACGCTTTGGCCTAAGCCAAGGAATTATGTCGGTCACGCCACTCAGCCCAAGCAGAACTCCCTTCGTGCCAGAGTTTTATCAGGGACGGTCCAGGGTGCGGCGTGAGTCTCTTTTCGTTGCTCAGAAACTACCCGTACATGGGCTGTGTGCCAAGTCTGGCATAGGGACCTAAGGAGGAAAGCGTTATTTTCCCAACGGGAAAGCAGGCCACCTGCGGCCTCAAATTTCAGTGAAAACCAATGCTGTTGCCCGTCATCTCTTCACAGTGGCAATGCCGGCTGAGGGAAAGGCAGCTTTCCTCGATTAACACAGTGTTTCCTATTCGTGGCAGGAGGCCTCCAGCAGCCCTCTTCACATAACGGGGAAACCAGACCTGTCCCCCAGGCTCAACGTAATGTCCGGGTTTCCATCCACGGGTGGCCGTGTACAGACGATTTCCATGACCCCGGTAGGGAAAGTAGGGCATTAAGGCCAGTGTGCCCTTCCTAGGACTCCCGCCGCCTCACCGCGTCCCTTGGAAGAACGCTGTGTGCTCAGTGACTCTTCTTGGCCGACTGAGCACCGTGCCGCTACCTGGGTACTCCGGATCGTCTCTTTGAGTGCGCTGTGAAAGGCAAGGCAGTGTTTTCTTCGTTGGATCGATAGACTGACAAATCTTCCAAATGTGCCCCGACCAGAGTTCTGGAAAGTCCTCGGTGTAATGCCAGTGGCTCTCAGGGCTGACCCTGAGCTGCAGTGAAACAACTCTGTGCTTCGTGTTCCTTCTCCCTTTACACACCTGCCGTCTCTCTCTCTGCCAAGCAGAAACACGACTTTTAGATGCAGCCTGGAAAAGCAACACTCTCCTCCTGAGCCCTGCTAGTCTTTTGGCAGGTTCAAGGCCACCTAGACCTCCCTAGCGCCTTAAATCGCTTAGGTCATTCGCACAGTGCAAATCTCCCTGCCTAAATAAAACATTATTCTGAGACGGTAGCACAGTGCTTCTGGTGCCTCTTTTGGTTCTTCAGAAACGACACGTACGTGGGCTGGGTTCAACTTTGATTCTGGGACCTTATGAGAAACGGAGGAATTCCCTAGTTGAACGAGGAATCCTCGTAGCCTCCAAGGTGCCTACATACGGCGTTCTGCGAGTCCTTCCTTGCGTGCTGGAATGGGTCTCAAAGGAAAGGGTGCTGCTTTACAGGAAAGACAAAAGGTGTTTCCACTTCCTTGCCTGAGGCATGCCAGAGGCCCCTTTACATAAAGGGCGCTCTACACTGATCACGCAGATCAAAGCAAAGTCCAGGACGGCATCCACAATGCTGGCAGGCATGCAGCATTTGCCCAGAAGCCTTAGTCATGGCAGTGGCTTAAGGCTCGTGTGCCGTTCAGGACTCCTAGGACTCCTGGGTCCTCACCACCTGGGCGTGGAAAAACACTGTGTACCCAATGTCTCTTCTTAGGTGACCTAACCAAACACAGGTCCCTAGGCCCTTCGCATCATTTCTCTGCATGAAGAAGGAGAGGCAACGCTCTGCTCTCTCTTCGTTGCCCATGGAGATTGCCAGGCTTTCAACAGGCCTCCCGAACACAGGCCTAGCAGGTCTCAGGTGTAATGCAAAAGGTCCCCACTGCTGAACCACTGCTGCCACGAAAAAACGCTGTGTTTATTGGTCATACTGGGAACCCTTACCCGCCGTCTCTCTCTGCCAAGCAGAAGGCCGACTACAGAGGCAGCCCGACAAACGTACAGTTTGTCCCTGAACGCTACCTCGGCTTTTCTGAGCTACAAGGACCATTTGGCCTATCCCCGGGAATTATGTCCTTGAAGCCATTCAGCCCATGCAGGACCCCCTTGGCGCCAAAGTTTTATCAGGGAAGGTCCAGCGTGCTGCTTGAGTCTCTCTTGGTTGGTCAGAAACTCCGGGTGCATGCGCTGGGTTCAATTTTGATATTGGTTACCTAGAGCCAAGAGCATTACTTTGCCAGCGGGAGAGCTGAGAGTGCGGCCTCAAAGTGTCCTGAGACACAGTGTGGCTGCTCGTGTTCTCTTCACAAGTAGAATGGCTATGTGAGGGAAAGGGAGCTCTCCTAGAGAAACACTCTGTTTTCTGAAGCGTGCAGGAGGCCTCCCGGCGCCCTACATACATAAAGGGAACACTATGCTGTTCCACAAGGACCCAAGGAAGGTTCAGGTATTCCATCCACGCCCTGATGCGTGCAGAGGCTTTCCACGAAACCTTAGGCAAGTAGTGCATGAATGTTCGTGTGCCTTTCCCTGGACCCCCGCCGCCTCAGCATGTCCCCTGGAAGAACACTGTGTCCCGAGTCCTCTTCTAGGCCCCCTGAGCACCGTGCCGCTAGCAAAGCCCTCCGGCTCATCTCTTTGCATGCCGAGTGAGAGGCAACACACTCTTTTCTTTGCTGGATAGCTAGATAGCCAAGACATTCAAAAGTGCTCCCTGAACAGAGGTGTAGAAGGTCTTAGGTGTAATGCCTAATGTATCTCTCAGTGCTGCCGCTGAGGAGCAAGGAGAAAGCCGGTGCGTAGCGTTCTTTCTGGGTGTACTTAGCTACCGGCTCTTTCTGGCGAGCAGTAACTCGACTTTAGATGCAGTCTGGAAAAGGGACGGTTTCCCCCTGCACACTGCTAGGCTTTTGGCAGCGGCAGGGACACCTAACTCACTCGACCTAGCCCCTCTAATATTTCGTGCCATTCGCACAGTGCGCCACACCCCGGCTACAGAGTTATTCAGAGCAGGTGCCGCAGTCCTCCTTGGGTCCCTTTCGGTTCGGGAGAACCTATACGTACGTGGGCTGTGTTCAACTTTGAGATTGGGACCTTCAGAGCACTCTAGTACCTCCCAACTGGAAAGAAGGATGGTTCAACGTGAAAGCTGCCTGGAATACAGTGCTCTGTCAGCCCACGCTTGCATGCTGGCATGTCTTTGGAAGGAAAGTGGGCTTTTCTTGAGAGACATAGCGTGTTTCCACTTCCACTCCAGAGGCATCCCAGGCTCGCCTGCACATGAAAGGGAAACTACGCTGAGCGCCAAGCTGAAGGCCAGGTCCGGGCATTGCATCCACAGCGCCGGGCCGGCAGGCAGCATTTCCCAGCAAGCCTCACTCAAAGCAGTGGCTACACGCTAGTGTGCTTTTCAGGACTCCTGGGACTCCCGCGTCCTCACCACGTCTCATGGAAACACAGTGTGTACCGGATGCCACTTCTTAGGCGACCTCCCAACATACCAGGGACCTAGGCCCTTCGGATCATCCCTTGGAATGAAGAGTGAAAGGCAAAACCCCGCTCTCTTGGTCGCACAGTTGGATTGCCAGTCTTTCAAAAGTCCTCCCGAGCACAGGTCTAGCAGGTCTTAGGTGTACTGCAAGTGGTCCCCGCTGCTGAACCAGAACTGCAATGAAAAAAACCCTCTGCTTGCTGTTCATCCTGGGAACGCCAACCTGCCCTCGCTCGCCAAGCAGACAGTCGACTTTAGACGCAGCCTGACACACGGACTTGTTGCCCCTGCAACACTGCCTAAGCTTCTGTAAGAGAAAAGGACGCTTTGGCCTAAGCCAAGGAATTATGTCGGTCACGCCACTCAGCCCAAGCAGAACTCCCTTCGTGCCAGAGTTTTATCAGGGAAGGTCCAGGGTGCGGCGTGAGTCTCTTTTCGTTGCTCAGAAACTACCCGTACATGGGCTGTGTGCCAAGTCTGGCATAGGGACCTAAGGAGGAAAGCGTTATTTTCCCAACGGGAAAGCAGGCCACCTGCGGCCTCAAATTTCAGTGAAAACCAATGCTGTTGCCCGTCATCTCTTCACAGTGGCAATGCCGGCTGAGGGAAAGGCAGCTTTCCTCGATTAACACAGTGTTTCCTATTCGTGGCAGGAGGCCTCCAGCAGCCCTCTTCACATAACGGGGAAACCAGACCTGTCCCCCAGGCTCAACGTAATGTCCGGGTTTCCATCCACGGGTGGCCGTGTACAGACGATTTCCATGACCCCGGTAGGGAAAGTAGGGCATTAAGGCCAGTGTGCCCTTCCTAGGACTCCCGCCGCCTCACCGCGTCCCTTGGAAGAACGCTGTGTGCTCAGTGACTCTTCTTGGCCGACTGAGCACCGTGCCGCTACCTGGGTACTCCGGATCGTCTCTTTGAGTGCGCTGTGAAAGGCAAGGCAGTGTTTTCTTCGTTGGATCGATAGACTGACAAATCTTCCAAATGTGCCCCGACCAGAGTTCTGGAAAGTCCTCGGTGTAATGCCAGTGGCTCTCAGGGCTGACCCTGAGCTGCAGTGAAACAACTCTGTGCTTCGTGTTCCTTCTCCCTTTACACACCTGCCGTCTCTCTCTCTGCCAAGCAGAAACACGACTTTTAGATGCAGCCTGGAAAAGCAACACTCTCCTCCTGAGCCCTGCTAGTCTTTTGGCAGGTTCAAGGCCACCTAGACCTCCCTAGCGCCTTAAATCGCTTAGGTCATTCGCACAGTGCAAATCTCCCTGCCTAAATAAAACATTATTCTGAGACGGTAGCACAGTGCTTCTGGTGCCTCTTTTGGTTCTTCAGAAACGACACGTACGTGGGCTGGGTTCAACTTTGATTCTGGGACCTTATGAGAAACGGAGGAATTCCCTAGTTGAACGAGGAATCCTCGTAGCCTCCAAGGTGCCTACATACGGCGTTCTGCGAGTCCTTCCTTGCGTGCTGGAATGGGTCTCAAAGGAAAGGGTGCTGCTTTACAGGAAAGACAAAAGGTGTTTCCACTTCCTTGCCTGAGGCATGCCAGAGGCCCCTTTACATAAAGGGCGCTCTACACTGATCACGCAGATCAAAGCAAAGTCCAGGACGGCATCCACAATGCTGGCAGGCATGCAGCATTTGCCCAGAAGCCTTAGTCATGGCAGTGGCTTAAGGCTCGTGTGCCGTTCAGGACTCCTAGGACTCCTGGGTCCTCACCACCTGGGCGTGGAAAAACACTGTGTACCCAATGTCTCTTCTTAGGTGACCTAACCAAACACAGGTCCCTAGGCCCTTCGCATCATTTCTCTGCATGAAGAAGGAGAGGCAACGCTCTGCTCTCTCTTCGTTGCCCATGGAGATTGCCAGGCTTTCAACAGGCCTCCCGAACACAGGCCTAGCAGGTCTCAGGTGTAATGCAAAAGGTCCCCACTGCTGAACCACTGCTGCCACGAAAAAACGCTGTGTTTATTGGTCATACTGGGAACCCTTACCCGCCGTCTCTCTCTGCCAAGCAGAAGGCCGACTACAGAGGCAGCCCGACAAACGTACAGTTTGTCCCTGAACGCTACCTCGGCTTTTCTGAGCTACAAGGACCATTTGGCCTATCCCCGGGAATTATGTCCTTGAAGCCATTCAGCCCATGCAGGACCCCCTTGGCGCCAAAGTTTTATCAGGGAAGGTCCAGCGTGCTGCTTGAGTCTCTCTTGGTTGGTCAGAAACTCCGGGTGCATGCGCTGGGTTCAATTTTGATATTGGTTACCTAGAGCCAAGAGCATTACTTTGCCAGCGGGAGAGCTGAGAGTGCGGCCTCAAAGTGTCCTGAGACACAGTGTGGCTGCTCGTGTTCTCTTCACAAGTAGAATGGCTATGTGAGGGAAAGGGAGCTCTCCTAGAGAAACACTCTGTTTTCTGAAGCGTGCAGGAGGCCTCCCGGCGCCCTACATACATAAAGGGAACACTATGCTGTTCCACAAGGACCCAAGGAAGGTTCAGGTATTCCATCCACGCCCTGATGCGTGCAGAGGCTTTCCACGAAACCTTAGGCAAGTAGTGCATGAATGTTCGTGTGCCTTTCCCTGGACCCCCGCCGCCTCAGCATGTCCCCTGGAAGAACACTGTGTCCCGAGTCCTCTTCTAGGCCCCCTGAGCACCGTGCCGCTAGCAAAGCCCTCCGGCTCATCTCTTTGCATGCCGAGTGAGAGGCAACACACTCTTTTCTTTGCTGGATAGCTAGATAGCCAAGACATTCAAAAGTGCTCCCTGAACAGAGGTGTAGAAGGTCTTAGGTGTAATGCCTAATGTATCTCTCAGTGCTGCCGCTGAGGAGCAAGGAGAAAGCCGGTGCGTAGCGTTCTTTCTGGGTGTACTTAGCTACCGGCTCTTTCTGGCGAGCAGTAACTCGACTTTAGATGCAGTCTGGAAAAGGGACGGTTTCCCCCTGCACACTGCTAGGCTTTTGGCAGCGGCAGGGACACCTAACTCACTCGACCTAGCCCCTCTAATATTTCGTGCCATTCGCACAGTGCGCCACACCCCGGCTACAGAGTTATTCAGAGCAGGTGCCGCAGTCCTCCTTGGGTCCCTTTCGGTTCGGGAGAACCTATACGTACGTGGGCTGTGTTCAACTTTGAGATTGGGACCTTCAGAGCACTCTAGTACCTCCCAACTGGAAAGAAGGATGGTTCAACGTGAAAGCTGCCTGGAATACAGTGCTCTGTCAGCCCACGCTTGCATGCTGGCATGTCTTTGGAAGGAAAGTGGGCTTTTCTTGAGAGACATAGCGTGTTTCCACTTCCACTCCAGAGGCATCCCAGGCTCGCCTGCACATGAAAGGGAAACTACGCTGAGCGCCAAGCTGAAGGCCAGGTCCGGGCATTGCATCCACAGCGCCGGGCCGGCAGGCAGCATTTCCCAGCAAGCCTCACTCAAAGCAGTGGCTACACGCTAGTGTGCTTTTCAGGACTCCTGGGACTCCCGCGTCCTCACCACGTCTCATGGAAACACAGTGTGTACCGGATGCCACTTCTTAGGCGACCTCCCAACATACCAGGGACCTAGGCCCTTCGGATCATCCCTTGGAATGAAGAGTGAAAGGCAAAACCCCGCTCTCTTGGTCGCACAGTTGGATTGCCAGTCTTTCAAAAGTCCTCCCGAGCACAGGTCTAGCAGGTCTTAGGTGTACTGCAAGTGGTCCCCGCTGCTGAACCAGAACTGCAATGAAAAAAACCCTCTGCTTGCTGTTCATCCTGGGAACGCCAACCTGCCCTCGCTCGCCAAGCAGACAGTCGACTTTAGACGCAGCCTGACACACGGACTTGTTGCCCCTGCAACACTGCCTAAGCTTCTGTAAGAGAAAAGGACGCTTTGGCCTAAGCCAAGGAATTATGTCGGTCACGCCACTCAGCCCAAGCAGAACTCCCTTCGTGCCAGAGTTTTATCAGGGACGGTCCAGGGTGCGGCGTGAGTCTCTTTTCGTTGCTCAGAAACTACCCGTACATGGGCTGTGTGCCAAGTCTGGCATAGGGACCTAAGGAGGAAAGCGTTATTTTCCCAACGGGAAAGCAGGCCACCTGCGGCCTCAAATTTCAGTGAAAACCAATGCTGTTGCCCGTCATCTCTTCACAGTGGCAATGCCGGCTGAGGGAAAGGCAGCTTTCCTCGATTAACACAGTGTTTCCTATTCGTGGCAGGAGGCCTCCAGCAGCCCTCTTCACATAACGGGGAAACCAGACCTGTCCCCCAGGCTCAACGTAATGTCCGGGTTTCCATCCACGGGTGGCCGTGTACAGACGATTTCCATGACCCCGGTAGGGAAAGTAGGGCATTAAGGCCAGTGTGCCCTTCCTAGGACTCCCGCCGCCTCACCGCGTCCCTTGGAAGAACGCTGTGTGCTCAGTGACTCTTCTTGGCCGACTGAGCACCGTGCCGCTACCTGGGTACTCCGGATCGTCTCTTTGAGTGCGCTGTGAAAGGCAAGGCAGTGTTTTCTTCGTTGGATCGATAGACTGACAAATCTTCCAAATGTGCCCCGACCAGAGTTCTGGAAAGTCCTCGGTGTAATGCCAGTGGCTCTCAGGGCTGACCCTGAGCTGCAGTGAAACAACTCTGTGCTTCGTGTTCCTTCTCCCTTTACACACCTGCCGTCTCTCTCTCTGCCAAGCAGAAACACGACTTTTAGATGCAGCCTGGAAAAGCAACACTCTCCTCCTGAGCCCTGCTAGTCTTTTGGCAGGTTCAAGGCCACCTAGACCTCCCTAGCGCCTTAAATCGCTTAGGTCATTCGCACAGTGCAAATCTCCCTGCCTAAATAAAACATTATTCTGAGACGGTAGCACAGTGCTTCTGGTGCCTCTTTTGGTTCTTCAGAAACGACACGTACGTGGGCTGGGTTCAACTTTGATTCTGGGACCTTATGAGAAACGGAGGAATTCCCTAGTTGAACGAGGAATCCTCGTAGCCTCCAAGGTGCCTACATACGGCGTTCTGCGAGTCCTTCCTTGCGTGCTGGAATGGGTCTCAAAGGAAAGGGTGCTGCTTTACAGGAAAGACAAAAGGTGTTTCCACTTCCTTGCCTGAGGCATGCCAGAGGCCCCTTTACATAAAGGGCGCTCTACACTGATCACGCAGATCAAAGCAAAGTCCAGGACGGCATCCACAATGCTGGCAGGCATGCAGCATTTGCCCAGAAGCCTTAGTCATGGCAGTGGCTTAAGGCTCGTGTGCCGTTCAGGACTCCTAGGACTCCTGGGTCCTCACCACCTGGGCGTGGAAAAACACTGTGTACCCAATGTCTCTTCTTAGGTGACCTAACCAAACACAGGTCCCTAGGCCCTTCGCATCATTTCTCTGCATGAAGAAGGAGAGGCAACGCTCTGCTCTCTCTTCGTTGCCCATGGAGATTGCCAGGCTTTCAACAGGCCTCCCGAACACAGGCCTAGCAGGTCTCAGGTGTAATGCAAAAGGTCCCCACTGCTGAACCACTGCTGCCACGAAAAAACGCTGTGTTTATTGGTCATACTGGGAACCCTTACCCGCCGTCTCTCTCTGCCAAGCAGAAGGCCGACTACAGAGGCAGCCCGACAAACGTACAGTTTGTCCCTGAACGCTACCTCGGCTTTTCTGAGCTACAAGGACCATTTGGCCTATCCCCGGGAATTATGTCCTTGAAGCCATTCAGCCCATGCAGGACCCCCTTGGCGCCAAAGTTTTATCAGGGAAGGTCCAGCGTGCTGCTTGAGTCTCTCTTGGTTGGTCAGAAACTCCGGGTGCATGCGCTGGGTTCAATTTTGATATTGGTTACCTAGAGCCAAGAGCATTACTTTGCCAGCGGGAGAGCTGAGAGTGCGGCCTCAAAGTGTCCTGAGACACAGTGTGGCTGCTCGTGTTCTCTTCACAAGTAGAATGGCTATGTGAGGGAAAGGGAGCTCTCCTAGAGAAACACTCTGTTTTCTGAAGCGTGCAGGAGGCCTCCCGGCGCCCTACATACATAAAGGGAACACTATGCTGTTCCACAAGGACCCAAGGAAGGTTCAGGTATTCCATCCACGCCCTGATGCGTGCAGAGGCTTTCCACGAAACCTTAGGCAAGTAGTGCATGAATGTTCGTGTGCCTTTCCCTGGACCCCCGCCGCCTCAGCATGTCCCCTGGAAGAACACTGTGTCCCGAGTCCTCTTCTAGGCCCCCTGAGCACCGTGCCGCTAGCAAAGCCCTCCGGCTCATCTCTTTGCATGCCGAGTGAGAGGCAACACACTCTTTTCTTTGCTGGATAGCTAGATAGCCAAGACATTCAAAAGTGCTCCCTGAACAGAGGTGTAGAAGGTCTTAGGTGTAATGCCTAATGTATCTCTCAGTGCTGCCGCTGAGGAGCAAGGAGAAAGCCGGTGCGTAGCGTTCTTTCTGGGTGTACTTAGCTACCGGCTCTTTCTGGCGAGCAGTAACTCGACTTTAGATGCAGTCTGGAAAAGGGACGGTTTCCCCCTGCACACTGCTAGGCTTTTGGCAGCGGCAGGGACACCTAACTCACTCGACCTAGCCCCTCTAATATTTCGTGCCATTCGCACAGTGCGCCACACCCCGGCTACAGAGTTATTCAGAGCAGGTGCCGCAGTCCTCCTTGGGTCCCTTTCGGTTCGGGAGAACCTATACGTACGTGGGCTGTGTTCAACTTTGAGATTGGGACCTTCAGAGCACTCTAGTACCTCCCAACTGGAAAGAAGGATGGTTCAACGTGAAAGCTGCCTGGAATACAGTGCTCTGTCAGCCCACGCTTGCATGCTGGCATGTCTTTGGAAGGAAAGTGGGCTTTTCTTGAGAGACATAGCGTGTTTCCACTTCCACTCCAGAGGCATCCCAGGCTCGCCTGCACATGAAAGGGAAACTACGCTGAGCGCCAAGCTGAAGGCCAGGTCCGGGCATTGCATCCACAGCGCCGGGCCGGCAGGCAGCATTTCCCAGCAAGCCTCACTCAAAGCAGTGGCTACACGCTAGTGTGCTTTTCAGGACTCCTGGGACTCCCGCGTCCTCACCACGTCTCATGGAAACACAGTGTGTACCGGATGCCACTTCTTAGGCGACCTCCCAACATACCAGGGACCTAGGCCCTTCGGATCATCCCTTGGAATGAAGAGTGAAAGGCAAAACCCCGCTCTCTTGGTCGCACAGTTGGATTGCCAGTCTTTCAAAAGTCCTCCCGAGCACAGGTCTAGCAGGTCTTAGGTGTACTGCAAGTGGTCCCCGCTGCTGAACCAGAACTGCAATGAAAAAAACCCTCTGCTTGCTGTTCATCCTGGGAACGCCAACCTGCCCTCGCTCGCCAAGCAGACAGTCGACTTTAGACGCAGCCTGACACACGGACTTGTTGCCCCTGCAACACTGCCTAAGCTTCTGTAAGAGAAAAGGACGCTTTGGCCTAAGCCAAGGAATTATGTCGGTCACGCCACTCAGCCCAAGCAGAACTCCCTTCGTGCCAGAGTTTTATCAGGGACGGTCCAGGGTGCGGCGTGAGTCTCTTTTCGTTGCTCAGAAACTACCCGTACATGGGCTGTGTGCCAAGTCTGGCATAGGGACCTAAGGAGGAAAGCGTTATTTTCCCAACGGGAAAGCAGGCCACCTGCGGCCTCAAATTTCAGTGAAAACCAATGCTGTTGCCCGTCATCTCTTCACAGTGGCAATGCCGGCTGAGGGAAAGGCAGCTTTCCTCGATTAACACAGTGTTTCCTATTCGTGGCAGGAGGCCTCCAGCAGCCCTCTTCACATAACGGGGAAACCAGACCTGTCCCCCAGGCTCAACGTAATGTCCGGGTTTCCATCCACGGGTGGCCGTGTACAGACGATTTCCATGACCCCGGTAGGGAAAGTAGGGCATTAAGGCCAGTGTGCCCTTCCTAGGACTCCCGCCGCCTCACCGCGTCCCTTGGAAGAACGCTGTGTGCTCAGTGACTCTTCTTGGCCGACTGAGCACCGTGCCGCTACCTGGGTACTCCGGATCGTCTCTTTGAGTGCGCTGTGAAAGGCAAGGCAGTGTTTTCTTCGTTGGATCGATAGACTGACAAATCTTCCAAATGTGCCCCGACCAGAGTTCTGGAAAGTCCTCGGTGTAATGCCAGTGGCTCTCAGGGCTGACCCTGAGCTGCAGTGAAACAACTCTGTGCTTCGTGTTCCTTCTCCCTTTACACACCTGCCGTCTCTCTCTCTGCCAAGCAGAAACACGACTTTTAGATGCAGCCTGGAAAAGCAACACTCTCCTCCTGAGCCCTGCTAGTCTTTTGGCAGGTTCAAGGCCACCTAGACCTCCCTAGCGCCTTAAATCGCTTAGGTCATTCGCACAGTGCAAATCTCCCTGCCTAAATAAAACATTATTCTGAGACGGTAGCACAGTGCTTCTGGTGCCTCTTTTGGTTCTTCAGAAACGACACGTACGTGGGCTGGGTTCAACTTTGATTCTGGGACCTTATGAGAAACGGAGGAATTCCCTAGTTGAACGAGGAATCCTCGTAGCCTCCAAGGTGCCTACATACGGCGTTCTGCGAGTCCTTCCTTGCGTGCTGGAATGGGTCTCAAAGGAAAGGGTGCTGCTTTACAGGAAAGACAAAAGGTGTTTCCACTTCCTTGCCTGAGGCATGCCAGAGGCCCCTTTACATAAAGGGCGCTCTACACTGATCACGCAGATCAAAGCAAAGTCCAGGACGGCATCCACAATGCTGGCAGGCATGCAGCATTTGCCCAGAAGCCTTAGTCATGGCAGTGGCTTAAGGCTCGTGTGCCGTTCAGGACTCCTAGGACTCCTGGGTCCTCACCACCTGGGCGTGGAAAAACACTGTGTACCCAATGTCTCTTCTTAGGTGACCTAACCAAACACAGGTCCCTAGGCCCTTCGCATCATTTCTCTGCATGAAGAAGGAGAGGCAACGCTCTGCTCTCTCTTCGTTGCCCATGGAGATTGCCAGGCTTTCAACAGGCCTCCCGAACACAGGCCTAGCAGGTCTCAGGTGTAATGCAAAAGGTCCCCACTGCTGAACCACTGCTGCCACGAAAAAACGCTGTGTTTATTGGTCATACTGGGAACCCTTACCCGCCGTCTCTCTCTGCCAAGCAGAAGGCCGACTACAGAGGCAGCCCGACAAACGTACAGTTTGTCCCTGAACGCTACCTCGGCTTTTCTGAGCTACAAGGACCATTTGGCCTATCCCCGGGAATTATGTCCTTGAAGCCATTCAGCCCATGCAGGACCCCCTTGGCGCCAAAGTTTTATCAGGGAAGGTCCAGCGTGCTGCTTGAGTCTCTCTTGGTTGGTCAGAAACTCCGGGTGCATGCGCTGGGTTCAATTTTGATATTGGTTACCTAGAGCCAAGAGCATTACTTTGCCAGCGGGAGAGCTGAGAGTGCGGCCTCAAAGTGTCCTGAGACACAGTGTGGCTGCTCGTGTTCTCTTCACAAGTAGAATGGCTATGTGAGGGAAAGGGAGCTCTCCTAGAGAAACACTCTGTTTTCTGAAGCGTGCAGGAGGCCTCCCGGCGCCCTACATACATAAAGGGAACACTATGCTGTTCCACAAGGACCCAAGGAAGGTTCAGGTATTCCATCCACGCCCTGATGCGTGCAGAGGCTTTCCACGAAACCTTAGGCAAGTAGTGCATGAATGTTCGTGTGCCTTTCCCTGGACCCCCGCCGCCTCAGCATGTCCCCTGGAAGAACACTGTGTCCCGAGTCCTCTTCTAGGCCCCCTGAGCACCGTGCCGCTAGCAAAGCCCTCCGGCTCATCTCTTTGCATGCCGAGTGAGAGGCAACACACTCTTTTCTTTGCTGGATAGCTAGATAGCCAAGACATTCAAAAGTGCTCCCTGAACAGAGGTGTAGAAGGTCTTAGGTGTAATGCCTAATGTATCTCTCAGTGCTGCCGCTGAGGAGCAAGGAGAAAGCCGGTGCGTAGCGTTCTTTCTGGGTGTACTTAGCTACCGGCTCTTTCTGGCGAGCAGTAACTCGACTTTAGATGCAGTCTGGAAAAGGGACGGTTTCCCCCTGCACACTGCTAGGCTTTTGGCAGCGGCAGGGACACCTAACTCACTCGACCTAGCCCCTCTAATATTTCGTGCCATTCGCACAGTGCGCCACACCCCGGCTACAGAGTTATTCAGAGCAGGTGCCGCAGTCCTCCTTGGGTCCCTTTCGGTTCGGGAGAACCTATACGTACGTGGGCTGTGTTCAACTTTGAGATTGGGACCTTCAGAGCACTCTAGTACCTCCCAACTGGAAAGAAGGATGGTTCAACGTGAAAGCTGCCTGGAATACAGTGCTCTGTCAGCCCACGCTTGCATGCTGGCATGTCTTTGGAAGGAAAGTGGGCTTTTCTTGAGAGACATAGCGTGTTTCCACTTCCACTCCAGAGGCATCCCAGGCTCGCCTGCACATGAAAGGGAAACTACGCTGAGCGCCAAGCTGAAGGCCAGGTCCGGGCATTGCATCCACAGCGCCGGGCCGGCAGGCAGCATTTCCCAGCAAGCCTCACTCAAAGCAGTGGCTACACGCTAGTGTGCTTTTCAGGACTCCTGGGACTCCCGCGTCCTCACCACGTCTCATGGAAACACAGTGTGTACCGGATGCCACTTCTTAGGCGACCTCCCAACATACCAGGGACCTAGGCCCTTCGGATCATCCCTTGGAATGAAGAGTGAAAGGCAAAACCCCGCTCTCTTGGTCGCACAGTTGGATTGCCAGTCTTTCAAAAGTCCTCCCGAGCACAGGTCTAGCAGGTCTTAGGTGTACTGCAAGTGGTCCCCGCTGCTGAACCAGAACTGCAATGAAAAAAACCCTCTGCTTGCTGTTCATCCTGGGAACGCCAACCTGCCCTCGCTCGCCAAGCAGACAGTCGACTTTAGACGCAGCCTGACACACGGACTTGTTGCCCCTGCAACACTGCCTAAGCTTCTGTAAGAGAAAAGGACGCTTTGGCCTAAGCCAAGGAATTATGTCGGTCACGCCACTCAGCCCAAGCAGAACTCCCTTCGTGCCAGAGTTTTATCAGGGACGGTCCAGGGTGCGGCGTGAGTCTCTTTTCGTTGCTCAGAAACTACCCGTACATGGGCTGTGTGCCAAGTCTGGCATAGGGACCTAAGGAGGAAAGCGTTATTTTCCCAACGGGAAAGCAGGCCACCTGCGGCCTCAAATTTCAGTGAAAACCAATGCTGTTGCCCGTCATCTCTTCACAGTGGCAATGCCGGCTGAGGGAAAGGCAGCTTTCCTCGATTAACACAGTGTTTCCTATTCGTGGCAGGAGGCCTCCAGCAGCCCTCTTCACATAACGGGGAAACCAGACCTGTCCCCCAGGCTCAACGTAATGTCCGGGTTTCCATCCACGGGTGGCCGTGTACAGACGATTTCCATGACCCCGGTAGGGAAAGTAGGGCATTAAGGCCAGTGTGCCCTTCCTAGGACTCCCGCCGCCTCACCGCGTCCCTTGGAAGAACGCTGTGTGCTCAGTGACTCTTCTTGGCCGACTGAGCACCGTGCCGCTACCTGGGTACTCCGGATCGTCTCTTTGAGTGCGCTGTGAAAGGCAAGGCAGTGTTTTCTTCGTTGGATCGATAGACTGACAAATCTTCCAAATGTGCCCCGACCAGAGTTCTGGAAAGTCCTCGGTGTAATGCCAGTGGCTCTCAGGGCTGACCCTGAGCTGCAGTGAAACAACTCTGTGCTTCGTGTTCCTTCTCCCTTTACACACCTGCCGTCTCTCTCTCTGCCAAGCAGAAACACGACTTTTAGATGCAGCCTGGAAAAGCAACACTCTCCTCCTGAGCCCTGCTAGTCTTTTGGCAGGTTCAAGGCCACCTAGACCTCCCTAGCGCCTTAAATCGCTTAGGTCATTCGCACAGTGCAAATCTCCCTGCCTAAATAAAACATTATTCTGAGAAGGTAGCACAGTGCTTCTGGTGCCTCTTTTGGTTCTTCAGAAACGACACGTACGTGGGCTGGGTTCAACTTTGATTCTGGGACCTTATGAGAAACGGAGGAATTCCCTAGTTGAACGAGGAATCCTCGTAGCCTCCAAGGTGCCTACATACGGCGTTCTGCGAGTCCTTCCTTGCGTGCTGGAATGGGTCTCAAAGGAAAGGGTGCTTTACAGGAAAGACAAAAGGTGTTTCCACTTCCTTGCCTGAGGCATGCCAGAGGCCCCTTTACATAAAGGGCGCTCTACACTGATCACGAAGATCAAAACAAAGTCCAGGACGGCATCCACAATGCTGGCAGGCATGCAGCATTTGCCCAGAAGCCTTAGTCATGGCAGTGGCTTAAGGCTCGTGTGCCGTTCAGGACTCCTAGGACTCCTGGGCCCTCACCACCTGGGCGTGGAAAAACACTGTGTACCCAATGTCTCTTCTTAGGTGACCTAACCAAACACAGGTCCCTAGGCCCTTCGCATCATTTCTCTGCATGAAGAAGGAGAGGCAACGCTCTGCTCTCTCTTCGTTGCCCATGGAGATTGCCAGGCTTTCAACAGGCCTCCCGAACACAGGCCTAGCAGGTCTCAGGTGTAATGCAAAAGGTCCCCACTGCTGAACCACTGCTGCCACGAAAAATCGCTGTGTTTATTGGTCATACTGGGAACCCTTACCCGCCGTCTCTCTCTGCCAAGCAGAAGGCCGACTACAGAGGCAGCCCGACAAACGTACAGTTTGCCCCTGAACGCTACCTCGGCTTTTCTGAGCTACAAGGACCATTTGGCCTATCCCCGGGAATTATGTCCTTGAAGCCATTCAGCCCATGCAGGACCCCCTTGGCGCCAAAGTTTTATCAGGGAAGGTCCAGCGTGCTGCTTGAGTCTCTCTTGGTTGGTGAGAAACTCCGGGTGCATGCGCTGGGTTCGATTTTGATATTGGTTACCTAGAGCCAAGAGCATTACTTTGCCAGCGGGAGAGCTGAGAGTGCGGCCTCAAAGTGTCCTGAGACACAGTGTGGCTGCTCGTGTTCTCTTCACAAGTAGAATGGCTATGTGAGGGAAAGGGAGCTCTCCTAGAGAAACACTCTGTTTTCTGAAGCGTGCAGGAGGCCTCCCGGCGCCCTACATACATAAAGGGAACACTATGCTGTTCCACAAGGACCCAAGGAAGGTTCAGGTATTCCATCCACGCCCTGATGCGTGCAGAGGCTTTCCACGAAACCTTAGGCAAGTAGTGCATGAATGTTCGTGTGCCTTTCCCTGGACCCCCGCCGCCTCAGCATGTCCCCTGGAAGAACACTGTGTCCCGAGTCCTCTTCTAGGCCCCCTGAGCACCGTGCCGCTAGCAAAGCCCTCCGGCTCATCTCTTTGCATGCCGAGTGAGAGGCAACACACTCTTTTCTTTGCTGGATAGCTAGATAGCCAAGACATTCAAAAGTGCTCCCTGAACAGAGGTGTAGAAGGTCTTAGGTGTAATGCCTAATGTATCTCTCAGTGCTGCCGCTGAGGAGCAAGGAGAAAGCCGGTGCGTAGCGTTCTTTCTGGGTGTACTTAGCTACCGGCTCTTTCTGGCGAGCAGTAACTCGACTTTAGATGCAGTCTGGAAAAGGGACGGTTTCCCCCTGCACACTGCTAGGCTTTTGGCAGCGGCAGGGACACCTAACTCACTCGACCTAGCCCCTCTAATATTTCGTGCCATTCGCACAGTGCGCCACACCCCGGCTACAGAGTTATTCAGAGCAGGTGCCGCAGTCCTCCTTGGGTCCCTTTCGGTTCGGGAGAACCTATACGTACGTGGGCTGTGTTCAACTTTGAGATTGGGACCTTCAGAGCACTCTAGTACCTCCCAACTGGAAAGAAGGATGGTTCAACGTGAAAGCTGCCTGGAATACAGTGCTCTGTCAGCCCACGCTTGCATGCTGGCATGTCTTTGGAAGGAAAGTGGGCTTTTCTTGAGAGACATAGCGTGTTTCCACTTCCACTCCAGAGGCATCCCAGGCTCGCCTGCACATGAAAGGAAAACTACGCTGAGCGCCAAGCTGAAGGCCAGGTCCGGGCATTGCATCCACAGCGCCGGGCCGGCAGGCAGCATTTCCCAGCAAGCCTCACTCAAAGCAGTGGCTACACGCTAGTGTGCTTTTCAGGACTCCTGGGACTCCCGCGTCCTCACCACGTCTCATGGAAACACAGTGTGTACCGGATGCCACTTCTTAGGCGACCTCCCAACATACCAGGGACCTAGGCCCTTCGGATCATCCCTTGGAATGAAGAGTGAAAGGCAAAACCCCGCTCTCTTGGTCGCACAGTTGGATTGCCAGTCTTTCAAAAGTCCTCCCGAGCACAGGTCTAGCAGGTCTTAGGTGTACTGCAAGTGGTCCCCGCTGCTGAACCAGAACTGCAATGAAAAAAACCCTCTGCTTGCTGTTCATCCTGGGAACGCCAACCTGCCCTCGCTCGCCAAGCAGACAGTCGACTTTAGACGCAGCCTGACACACGGACTTGTTGCCCCTGCAACACTGCCTAAGCTTCTGTAAGAGAAAAGGACGCTTTGGCCTAAGCCAAGGAATTATGTCGGTCACGCCACTCAGCCCAAGCAGAACTCCCTTCGTGCCAGAGTTTTATCAGGGACGGTCCAGGGTGCGGCGTGAGTCTCTTTTCGTTGCTCAGAAACTACCCGTACATGGGCTGTGTGCCAAGTCTGGCATAGGGACCTAAGGAGGAAAGCGTTATTTTCCCAACGGGAAAGCAGGCCACCTGCGGCCTCAAATTTCAGTGAAAACCAATGCTGTTGCCCGTCATCTCTTCACAGTGGCAATGCCGGCTGAGGGAAAGGCAGCTTTCCTCGATTAACACAGTGTTTCCTATTCGTGGCAGGAGGCCTCCAGCAGCCCTCTTCACATAACGGGGAAACCAGACCTGTCCCCCAGGCTCAACGTAATGTCCGGGTTTCCATCCACGGGTGGCCGTGTACAGACGATTTCCATGACCCCGGTAGGGAAAGTAGGGCATTAAGGCCAGTGTGCCCTTCCTAGGACTCCCGCCGCCTCACCGCGTCCCTTGGAAGAACGCTGTGTGCTCAGTGACTCTTCTTGGCCGACTGAGCACCGTGCCGCTACCTGGGTACTCCGGATCGTCTCTTTGAGTGCGCTGTGAAAGGCAAGGCAGTGTTTTCTTCGTTGGATCGATAGACTGACAAATCTTCCAAATGTGCCCCGACCAGAGTTCTGGAAAGTCCTCGGTGTAATGCCAGTGGCTCTCAGGGCTGACCCTGAGCTGCAGTGAAACAACTCTGTGCTTCGTGTTCCTTCTCCCTTTACACACCTGCCGTCTCTCTCTCTGCCAAGCAGAAACACGACTTTTAGATGCAGCCTGGAAAAGCAACACTCTCCTCCTGAGCCCTGCTAGTCTTTTGGCAGGTTCAAGGCCACCTAGACCTCCCTAGCGCCTTAAATCGCTTAGGTCATTCGCACAGTGCAAATCTCCCTGCCTAAATAAAACATTATTCTGAGAAGGTAGCACAGTGCTTCTGGTGCCTCTTTTGGTTCTTCAGAAACGACACGTACGTGGGCTGGGTTCAACTTTGATTCTGGGACCTTATGAGAAACGGAGGAATTCCCTAGTTGAACGAGGAATCCTCGTAGCCTCCAAGGTGCCTACATACGGCGTTCTGCGAGTCCTTCCTTGCGTGCTGGAATGGGTCTCAAAGGAAAGGGTGCTTTACAGGAAAGACAAAAGGTGTTTCCACTTCCTTGCCTGAGGCATGCCAGAGGCCCCTTTACATAAAGGGCGCTCTACACTGATCACGAAGATCAAAGCAAAGTCCAGGACGGCATCCACAATGCTGGCAGGCATGCAGCATTTGCCCAGAAGCCTTAGTCATGGCAGTGGCTTAAGGCTCGTGTGCCGTTCAGGACTCCTAGGACTCCTGGGTCCTCACCACCTGGGCGTGGAAAAACACTGTGTACCCAATGTCTCTTCTTAGGTGACCTAACCAAACACAGGTCCCTAGGCCCTTCGGATCATTTCTGTGCATGAAGAAGGAAAGGCAACGCTCTGCTCTCTCTTCGTTGCCCATGGAGATTGCCAGGCTTTCAACAGGCCTCCCGAACACAGGCCTAGCAGGTCTCAGGTGTAATGCAAAAGGTCCCCACTGCTGAACCACTGCTGCCACGAAAAAACGCTGTGTTTATTGGTCATACTGGGAACCCTTACCCGCCGTCTCTCTCTGCCAAGCAGAAGGCCGACTACAGAGGCAGCCCGACAAACGTACAGTTTGTCCCTGAACGCTACCTCGGCTTTTCTGAGCTACAAGGACCATTTGGCCTATCCCCGGGAATTATGTCCTTGAAGCCATTCAGCCCATGCAGGACCCCCTTGGCGCCAAAGTTTTATCAGGGAAGGTCCAGCGTGCTGCTTGAGTCTCTCTTGGTTGGTCAGAAACTCCGGGTGCATGCGCTGGGTTCGATTTTGATATTGGTTACCTAGAGCCAAGAGCATTACTTTGCCAGCGGGAGAGCTGAGAGTGCGGCCTCAAAGTGTCCTGAGACACAGTGTGGCTGCTCGTGTTCTCTTCACAAGTAGAATGGCTATGTGAGGGAAAGGGAGCTCTCCTAGAGAAACACTCTGTTTTCTGAAGCGTGCAGGAGGCCTCCCGGCGCCCTACATACATAAAGGGAACACTATGCTGTTCCACAAGGACCCAAGGAAGGTTCAGGTATTCCATCCACGCCCTGATGCGTGCAGAGGCTTTCCACGAAACCTTAGGCAAGTAGTGCATGAATGTTCGTGTGCCTTTCCCTGGACCCCCGCCGCCTCAGCATGTCCCCTGGAAGAACACTGTGTCCCGAGTCCTCTTCTAGGCCCCCTGAGCACCGTGCCGCTAGCAAAGCCCTCCGGCTCATCTCTTTGCATGCCGAGTGAGAGGCAACACACTCTTTTCTTTGCTGGATAGCTAGATAGCCAAGACATTCAAAAGTGCTCCCTGAACAGAGGTGTAGAAGGTCTTAGGTGTAATGCCTAATGTATCTCTCAGTGCTGCCGCTGAGGAGCAAGGAGAAAGCCGGTGCGTAGCGTTCTTTCTGGGTGTACTTAGCTACCGGCTCTTTCTGGCGAGCAGTAACTCGACTTTAGATGCAGTCTGGAAAAGGGACGGTTTCCCCCTGCACACTGCTAGGCTTTTGGCAGCGGCAGGGACACCTAACTCACTCGACCTAGCCCCTCTAATATTTCGTGCCATTCGCACAGTGCGCCACACCCCGGCTACAGAGTTATTCAGAGCAGGTGCCGCAGTCCTCCTTGGGTCCCTTTCGGTTCGGGAGAACCTATACGTACGTGGGCTGTGTTCAACTTTGAGATTGGGACCTTCAGAGCACTCTAGTACCTCCCAACTGGAAAGAAGGATGGTTCAACGTGAAAGCTGCCTGGAATACAGTGCTCTGTCAGCCCACGCTTGCATGCTGGCATGTCTTTGGAAGGAAAGTGGGCTTTTCTTGAGAGACATAGCGTGTTTCCACTTCCACTCCAGAGGCATCCCAGGCTCGCCTGCACATGAAAGGAAAACTACGCTGAGCGCCAAGCTGAAGGCCAGGTCCGGGCATTGCATCCACAGCGCCGGGCCGGCAGGCAGCATTTCCCAGCAAGCCTCACTCAAAGCAGTGGCTACACGCTAGTGTGCTTTTCAGGACTCCTGGGACTCCCGCGTCCTCACCACGTCTCATGGAAACACAGTGTGTACCGGATGCCACTTCTTAGGCGACCTCCCAACATACCAGGGACCTAGGCCCTTCGGATCATCCCTTGGAATGAAGAGTGAAAGGCAAAACCCCGCTCTCTTGGTCGCACAGTTGGATTGCCAGTCTTTCAAAAGTCCTCCCGAGCACAGGTCTAGCAGGTCTTAGGTGTACTGCAAGTGGTCCCCGCTGCTGAACCAGAACTGCAATGAAAAAAACCCTCTGCTTGCTGTTCATCCTGGGAACGCCAACCTGCCCTCGCTCGCCAAGCAGACAGTCGACTTTAGACGCAGCCTGACACACGGACTTGTTGCCCCTGCAACACTGCCTAAGCTTCTGTAAGAGAAAAGGACGCTTTGGCCTAAGCCAAGGAATTATGTCGGTCACGCCACTCAGCCCAAGCAGAACTCCCTTCGTGCCAGAGTTTTATCAGGGACGGTCCAGGGTGCGGCGTGAGTCTCTTTTCGTTGCTCAGAAACTACCCGTACATGGGCTGTGTGCCAAGTCTGGCATAGGGACCTAAGGAGGAAAGCGTTATTTTCCCAACGGGAAAGCAGGCCACCTGCGGCCTCAAATTTCAGTGAAAACCAATGCTGTTGCCCGTCATCTCTTCACAGTGGCAATGCCGGCTGAGGGAAAGGCAGCTTTCCTCGATTAACACAGTGTTTCCTATTCGTGGCAGGAGGCCTCCAGCAGCCCTCTTCACATAACGGGGAAACCAGACCTGTCCCCCAGGCTCAACGTAATGTCCGGGTTTCCATCCACGGGTGGCCGTGTACAGACGATTTCCATGACCCCGGTAGGGAAAGTAGGGCATTAAGGCCAGTGTGCCCTTCCTAGGACTCCCGCCGCCTCACCGCGTCCCTTGGAAGAACGCTGTGTGCTCAGTGACTCTTCTTGGCCGACTGAGCACCGTGCCGCTACCTGGGTACTCCGGATCGTCTCTTTGAGTGCGCTGTGAAAGGCAAGGCAGTGTTTTCTTCGTTGGATCGATAGACTGACAAATCTTCCAAATGTGCCCCGACCAGAGTTCTGGAAAGTCCTCGGTGTAATGCCAGTGGCTCTCAGGGCTGACCCTGAGCTGCAGTGAAACAACTCTGTGCTTCGTGTTCCTTCTCCCTTTACACACCTGCCGTCTCTCTCTCTGCCAAGCAGAAACACGACTTTTAGATGCAGCCTGGAAAAGCAACACTCTCCTCCTGAGCCCTGCTAGTCTTTTGGCAGGTTCAAGGCCACCTAGACCTCCCTAGCGCCTTAAATCGCTTAGGTCATTCGCACAGTGCAAATCTCCCTGCCTAAATAAAACATTATTCTGAGAAGGTAGCACAGTGCTTCTGGTGCCTCTTTTGGTTCTTCAGAAACGACACGTACGTGGGCTGGGTTCAACTTTGATTCTGGGACCTTATGAGAAACGGAGGAATTCCCTAGTTGAACGAGGAATCCTCGTAGCCTCCAAGGTGCCTACATACGGCGTTCTGCGAGTCCTTCCTTGCGTGCTGGAATGGGTCTCAAAGGAAAGGGTGCTTTACAGGAAAGACAAAAGGTGTTTCCACTTCCTTGCCTGAGGCATGCCAGAGGCCCCTTTACATAAAGGGCGCTCTACACTGATCACGAAGATCAAAGCAAAGTCCAGGACGGCATCCACAATGCTGGCAGGCATGCAGCATTTGCCCAGAAGCCTTAGTCATGGCAGTGGCTTAAGGCTCGTGTGCCGTTCAGGACTCCTAGGACTCCTGGGTCCTCACCACCTGGGCGTGGAAAAACACTGTGTACCCAATGTCTCTTCTTAGGTGACCTAACCAAACACAGGTCCCTAGGCCCTTCGCATCATTTCTCTGCATGAAGAAGGAGAGGCAACGCTCTGCTCTCTCTTCGTTGCCCATGGAGATTGCCAGGCTTTCAACAGGCCTCCCGAACACAGGCCTAGCAGGTCTCAGGTGTAATGCAAAAGGTCCCCACTGCTGAACCACTGCTGCCACGAAAAATCGCTGTGTTTATTGGTCATACTGGGAACCCTTACCCGCCGTCTCTCTCTGCCAAGCAGAAGGCCGACTACAGAGGCAGCCCGACAAACGTACAGTTTGCCCCTGAACGCTACCTCGGCTTTTCTGAGCTACAAGGACCATTTGGCCTATCCCCGGGAATTATGTCCTTGAAGCCATTCAGCCCATGCAGGACCCCCTTGGCGCCAAAGTTTTATCAGGGAAGGTCCAGCGTGCTGCTTGAGTCTCTCTTGGTTGGTGAGAAACTCCAGGTGCATGCGCTGGGTTCAATTTTGATATTGGTTACCTAGAGCGAAGAGCATTACTTTGCCAGCGGGAGAGCTGAGAGTGCGGCCTCAAAGTGTCCTGAGACACAGTGTGGCTGCTCGTGTTCTCTTCACAAGTAGAATGGCTATGTGAGGGAAAGGGAGCTCTCCTAGAGAAACACTCTCTTTTCTGAAGCGTGCAGGAGGCCTCCCGGCGCCCTACATACATAAAGGGAACACTATGCTGTTCCACAAGGACCCAAGGAAGGTTCAGGTATTCCATCCACGCCCTGATGCGTGCAGAGGCTTTCCACGAAACCTTAGGCAAGTAGTGCATGAATGTTCGTGTGCCTTTCCCTGGACCCCCGCCGCCTCAGCATGTCCCCTGGAAGAACACTGTGTCCCGAGTCCTCTTCTAGGCCCCCTGAGCACCGTGCCGCTAGCAAAGCCCTCCGGCTCATCTCTTTGCATGCCGAGTGAGAGGCAACACACTCTTTTCTTTGCTGGATAGCTAGATAGCCAAGACATTCAAAAGTGCTCCCTGAACAGAGGTGTAGAAGGTCTTAGGTGTAATGCCTAATGTATCTCTCAGTGCTGCCGCTGAGGAGCAAGGAGAAAGCCGGTGCGTAGCGTTCTTTCTGGGTGTACTTAGCTACCGGCTCTTTCTGGCGAGCAGTAACTCGACTTTAGATGCAGTCTGGAAAAGGGACGGTTTCCCCCTGCACACTGCTAGGCTTTTGGCAGCGGCAGGGACACCTAACTCACTCGACCTAGCCCCTCTAATATTTCGTGCCATTCGCACAGTGCGCCACACCCCGGCTACAGAGTTATTCAGAGCAGGTGCCGCAGTCCTCCTTGGGTCCCTTTCGGTTCGGGAGAACCTATACGTACGTGGGCTGTGTTCAACTTTGAGATTGGGACCTTCAGAGCACTCTAGTACCTCCCAACTGGAAAGAAGGATGGTTCAACGTGAAAGCTGCCTGGAATACAGTGCTCTGTCAGCCCACGCTTGCATGCTGGCATGTCTTTGGAAGGAAAGTGGGCTTTTCTTGAGAGACATAGCGTGTTTCCACTTCCACTCCAGAGGCATCCCAGGCTCGCCTGCACATGAAAGGAAAACTACGCTGAGCGCCAAGCTGAAGGCCAGGTCCGGGCATTGCATCCACAGCGCCGGGCAGGCAGGCAGCATTTCCCAGCAAGCCTCACTCAAAGCAGTGGCTACACGCTAGTGTGCTTTTCAGGACTCCTGGGACTCCCGCGTCCTCACCACGTCTCATGGAAACACAGTGTGTACCGGATGCCACTTCTTAGGCGACCTCCCAACATACCAGGGACCTAGGCCCTTCGGATCATCCCTTGGAATGAAGAGTGAAAGGCAAAACCCCGCTCTCTTGGTCGCACAGTTGGATTGCCAGTCTTTCAAAAGTCCTCCCGAGCACAGGTCTAGCAGGTCTTAGGTGTACTGCAAGTGGTCCCCGCTGCTGAACCAGAACTGCAATGAAAAAAACCCTCTGCTTGCTGTTCATCCTGGGAACGCCAACCTGCCCTCGCTCGCCAAGCAGACAGTCGACTTTAGACGCAGCCTGACACACGGACTTGTTGCCCCTGCAACACTGCCTAAGCTTCTGTAAGAGAAAAGGACGCTTTGGCCTAAGCCAAGGAATTATGTCGGTCACGCCACTCAGCCCAAGCAGAACTCCCTTCGTGCCAGAGTTTTATCAGGGACGGTCCAGGGTGCGGCGTGAGTCTCTTTTCGTTGCTCAGAAACTACCCGTACATGGGCTGTGTGCCAAGTCTGGCATAGGGACCTAAGGAGGAAAGCGTTATTTTCCCAACGGGAAAGCAGGCCACCTGCGGCCTCAAATTTCAGTGAAAACCAATGCTGTTGCCCGTCATCTCTTCACAGTGGCAATGCCGGCTGAGGGAAAGGCAGCTTTCCTCGATTAACACAGTGTTTCCTATTCGTGGCAGGAGGCCTCCAGCAGCCCTCTTCACATAACGGGGAAACCAGACCTGTCCCCCAGGCTCAACGTAATGTCCGGGTTTCCATCCACGGGTGGCCGTGTACAGACGATTTCCATGACCCCGGTAGGGAAAGTAGGGCATTAAGGCCAGTGTGCCCTTCCTAGGACTCCCGCCGCCTCACCGCGTCCCTTGGAAGAACGCTGTGTGCTCAGTGACTCTTCTTGGCCGACTGAGCACCGTGCCGCTACCTGGGTACTCCGGATCGTCTCTTTGAGTGCGCTGTGAAAGGCAAGGCAGTGTTTTCTTCGTTGGATCGATAGACTGACAAATCTTCCAAATGTGCCCCGACCAGAGTTCTGGAAAGTCCTCGGTGTAATGCCAGTGGCTCTCAGGGCTGACCCTGAGCTGCAGTGAAACAACTCTGTGCTTCGTGTTCCTTCTCCCTTTACACACCTGCCGTCTCTCTCTCTGCCAAGCAGAAACACGACTTTTAGATGCAGCCTGGAAAAGCAACACTCTCCTCCTGAGCCCTGCTAGTCTTTTGGCAGGTTCAAGGCCACCTAGACCTCCCTAGCGCCTTAAATCGCTTAGGTCATTCGCACAGTGCAAATCTCCCTGCCTAAATAAAACATTATTCTGAGACGGTAGCACAGTGCTTCTGGTGCCTCTTTTGGTTCTTCAGAAACGACACGTACGTGGGCTGGGTTCAACTTTGATTCTGGGACCTTATGAGAAACGGAGGAATTCCCTAGTTGAACGAGGAATCCTCGTAGCCTCCAAGGTGCCTACATACGGCGTTCTGCGAGTCCTTCCTTGCGTGCTGGAATGGGTCTCAAAGGAAAGGGTGCTGCTTTACAGGAAAGACAAAAGGTGTTTCCACTTCCTTGCCTGAGGCATGCCAGAGGCCCCTTTACATAAAGGGCGCTCTACACTGATCACGCAGATCAAAGCAAAGTCCAGGACGGCATCCACAATGCTGGCAGGCATGCAGCATTTGCCCAGAAGCCTTAGTCATGGCAGTGGCTTAAGGCTCGTGTGCCGTTCAGGACTCCTAGGACTCCTGGGTCCTCACCACCTGGGCGTGGAAAAACACTGTGTACCCAATGTCTCTTCTTAGGTGACCTAACCAAACACAGGTCCCTAGGCCCTTCGCATCATTTCTCTGCATGAAGAAGGAGAGGCAACGCTCTGCTCTCTCTTCGTTGCCCATGGAGATTGCCAGGCTTTCAACAGGCCTCCCGAACACAGGCCTAGCAGGTCTCAGGTGTAATGCAAAAGGTCCCCACTGCTGAACCACTGCTGCCACGAAAAAACGCTGTGTTTATTGGTCATACTGGGAACCCTTACCCGCCGTCTCTCTCTGCCAAGCAGAAGGCCGACTACAGAGGCAGCCCGACAAACGTACAGTTTGTCCCTGAACGCTACCTCGGCTTTTCTGAGCTACAAGGACCATTTGGCCTATCCCCGGGAATTATGTCCTTGAAGCCATTCAGCCCATGCAGGACCCCCTTGGCGCCAAAGTTTTATCAGGGAAGGTCCAGCGTGCTGCTTGAGTCTCTCTTGGTTGGTCAGAAACTCCGGGTGCATGCGCTGGGTTCAATTTTGATATTGGTTACCTAGAGCCAAGAGCATTACTTTGCCAGCGGGAGAGCTGAGAGTGCGGCCTCAAAGTGTCCTGAGACACAGTGTGGCTGCTCGTGTTCTCTTCACAAGTAGAATGGCTATGTGAGGGAAAGGGAGCTCTCCTAGAGAAACACTCTGTTTTCTGAAGCGTGCAGGAGGCCTCCCGGCGCCCTACATACATAAAGGGAACACTATGCTGTTCCACAAGGACCCAAGGAAGGTTCAGGTATTCCATCCACGCCCTGATGCGTGCAGAGGCTTTCCACGAAACCTTAGGCAAGTAGTGCATGAATGTTCGTGTGCCTTTCCCTGGACCCCCGCCGCCTCAGCATGTCCCCTGGAAGAACACTGTGTCCCGAGTCCTCTTCTAGGCCCCCTGAGCACCGTGCCGCTAGCAAAGCCCTCCGGCTCATCTCTTTGCATGCCGAGTGAGAGGCAACACACTCTTTTCTTTGCTGGATAGCTAGATAGCCAAGACATTCAAAAGTGCTCCCTGAACAGAGGTGTAGAAGGTCTTAGGTGTAATGCCTAATGTATCTCTCAGTGCTGCCGCTGAGGAGCAAGGAGAAAGCCGGTGCGTAGCGTTCTTTCTGGGTGTACTTAGCTACCGGCTCTTTCTGGCGAGCAGTAACTCGACTTTAGATGCAGTCTGGAAAAGGGACGGTTTCCCCCTGCACACTGCTAGGCTTTTGGCAGCGGCAGGGACACCTAACTCACTCGACCTAGCCCCTCTAATATTTCGTGCCATTCGCACAGTGCGCCACACCCCGGCTACAGAGTTATTCAGAGCAGGTGCCGCAGTCCTCCTTGGGTCCCTTTCGGTTCGGGAGAACCTATACGTACGTGGGCTGTGTTCAACTTTGAGATTGGGACCTTCAGAGCACTCTAGTACCTCCCAACTGGAAAGAAGGATGGTTCAACGTGAAAGCTGCCTGGAATACAGTGCTCTGTCAGCCCACGCTTGCATGCTGGCATGTCTTTGGAAGGAAAGTGGGCTTTTCTTGAGAGACATAGCGTGTTTCCACTTCCACTCCAGAGGCATCCCAGGCTCGCCTGCACATGAAAGGGAAACTACGCTGAGCGCCAAGCTGAAGGCCAGGTCCGGGCATTGCATCCACAGCGCCGGGCCGGCAGGCAGCATTTCCCAGCAAGCCTCACTCAAAGCAGTGGCTACACGCTAGTGTGCTTTTCAGGACTCCTGGGACTCCCGCGTCCTCACCACGTCTCATGGAAACACAGTGTGTACCGGATGCCACTTCTTAGGCGACCTCCCAACATACCAGGGACCTAGGCCCTTCGGATCATCCCTTGGAATGAAGAGTGAAAGGCAAAACCCCGCTCTCTTGGTCGCACAGTTGGATTGCCAGTCTTTCAAAAGTCCTCCCGAGCACAGGTCTAGCAGGTCTTAGGTGTACTGCAAGTGGTCCCCGCTGCTGAACCAGAACTGCAATGAAAAAAACCCTCTGCTTGCTGTTCATCCTGGGAACGCCAACCTGCCCTCGCTCGCCAAGCAGACAGTCGACTTTAGACGCAGCCTGACACACGGACTTGTTGCCCCTGCAACACTGCCTAAGCTTCTGTAAGAGAAAAGGACGCTTTGGCCTAAGCCAAGGAATTATGTCGGTCACGCCACTCAGCCCAAGCAGAACTCCCTTCGTGCCAGAGTTTTATCAGGGACGGTCCAGGGTGCGGCGTGAGTCTCTTTTCGTTGCTCAGAAACTACCCGTACATGGGCTGTGTGCCAAGTCTGGCATAGGGACCTAAGGAGGAAAGCGTTATTTTCCCAACGGGAAAGCAGGCCACCTGCGGCCTCAAATTTCAGTGAAAACCAATGCTGTTGCCCGTCATCTCTTCACAGTGGCAATGCCGGCTGAGGGAAAGGCAGCTTTCCTCGATTAACACAGTGTTTCCTATTCGTGGCAGGAGGCCTCCAGCAGCCCTCTTCACATAACGGGGAAACCAGACCTGTCCCCCAGGCTCAACGTAATGTCCGGGTTTCCATCCACGGGTGGCCGTGTACAGACGATTTCCATGACCCCGGTAGGGAAAGTAGGGCATTAAGGCCAGTGTGCCCTTCCTAGGACTCCCGCCGCCTCACCGCGTCCCTTGGAAGAACGCTGTGTGCTCAGTGACTCTTCTTGGCCGACTGAGCACCGTGCCGCTACCTGGGTACTCCGGATCGTCTCTTTGAGTGCGCTGTGAAAGGCAAGGCAGTGTTTTCTTCGTTGGATCGATAGACTGACAAATCTTCCAAATGTGCCCCGACCAGAGTTCTGGAAAGTCCTCGGTGTAATGCCAGTGGCTCTCAGGGCTGACCCTGAGCTGCAGTGAAACAACTCTGTGCTTCGTGTTCCTTCTCCCTTTACACACCTGCCGTCTCTCTCTCTGCCAAGCAGAAACACGACTTTTAGATGCAGCCTGGAAAAGCAACACTCTCCTCCTGAGCCCTGCTAGTCTTTTGGCAGGTTCAAGGCCACCTAGACCTCCCTAGCGCCTTAAATCGCTTAGGTCATTCGCACAGTGCAAATCTCCCTGCCTAAATAAAACATTATTCTGAGACGGTAGCACAGTGCTTCTGGTGCCTCTTTTGGTTCTTCAGAAACGACACGTACGTGGGCTGGGTTCAACTTTGATTCTGGGACCTTATGAGAAACGGAGGAATTCCCTAGTTGAACGAGGAATCCTCGTAGCCTCCAAGGTGCCTACATACGGCGTTCTGCGAGTCCTTCCTTGCGTGCTGGAATGGGTCTCAAAGGAAAGGGTGCTGCTTTACAGGAAAGACAAAAGGTGTTTCCACTTCCTTGCCTGAGGCATGCCAGAGGCCCCTTTACATAAAGGGCGCTCTACACTGATCACGCAGATCAAAGCAAAGTCCAGGACGGCATCCACAATGCTGGCAGGCATGCAGCATTTGCCCAGAAGCCTTAGTCATGGCAGTGGCTTAAGGCTCGTGTGCCGTTCAGGACTCCTAGGACTCCTGGGTCCTCACCACCTGGGCGTGGAAAAACACTGTGTACCCAATGTCTCTTCTTAGGTGACCTAACCAAACACAGGTCCCTAGGCCCTTCGCATCATTTCTCTGCATGAAGAAGGAGAGGCAACGCTCTGCTCTCTCTTCGTTGCCCATGGAGATTGCCAGGCTTTCAACAGGCCTCCCGAACACAGGCCTAGCAGGTCTCAGGTGTAATGCAAAAGGTCCCCACTGCTGAACCACTGCTGCCACGAAAAAACGCTGTGTTTATTGGTCATACTGGGAACCCTTACCCGCCGTCTCTCTCTGCCAAGCAGAAGGCCGACTACAGAGGCAGCCCGACAAACGTACAGTTTGTCCCTGAACGCTACCTCGGCTTTTCTGAGCTACAAGGACCATTTGGCCTATCCCCGGGAATTATGTCCTTGAAGCCATTCAGCCCATGCAGGACCCCCTTGGCGCCAAAGTTTTATCAGGGAAGGTCCAGCGTGCTGCTTGAGTCTCTCTTGGTTGGTCAGAAACTCCGGGTGCATGCGCTGGGTTCAATTTTGATATTGGTTACCTAGAGCCAAGAGCATTACTTTGCCAGCGGGAGAGCTGAGAGTGCGGCCTCAAAGTGTCCTGAGACACAGTGTGGCTGCTCGTGTTCTCTTCACAAGTAGAATGGCTATGTGAGGGAAAGGGAGCTCTCCTAGAGAAACACTCTGTTTTCTGAAGCGTGCAGGAGGCCTCCCGGCGCCCTACATACATAAAGGGAACACTATGCTGTTCCACAAGGACCCAAGGAAGGTTCAGGTATTCCATCCACGCCCTGATGCGTGCAGAGGCTTTCCACGAAACCTTAGGCAAGTAGTGCATGAATGTTCGTGTGCCTTTCCCTGGACCCCCGCCGCCTCAGCATGTCCCCTGGAAGAACACTGTGTCCCGAGTCCTCTTCTAGGCCCCCTGAGCACCGTGCCGCTAGCAAAGCCCTCCGGCTCATCTCTTTGCATGCCGAGTGAGAGGCAACACACTCTTTTCTTTGCTGGATAGCTAGATAGCCAAGACATTCAAAAGTGCTCCCTGAACAGAGGTGTAGAAGGTCTTAGGTGTAATGCCTAATGTATCTCTCAGTGCTGCCGCTGAGGAGCAAGGAGAAAGCCGGTGCGTAGCGTTCTTTCTGGGTGTACTTAGCTACCGGCTCTTTCTGGCGAGCAGTAACTCGACTTTAGATGCAGTCTGGAAAAGGGACGGTTTCCCCCTGCACACTGCTAGGCTTTTGGCAGCGGCAGGGACACCTAACTCACTCGACCTAGCCCCTCTAATATTTCGTGCCATTCGCACAGTGCGCCACACCCCGGCTACAGAGTTATTCAGAGCAGGTGCCGCAGTCCTCCTTGGGTCCCTTTCGGTTCGGGAGAACCTATACGTACGTGGGCTGTGTTCAACTTTGAGATTGGGACCTTCAGAGCACTCTAGTACCTCCCAACTGGAAAGAAGGATGGTTCAACGTGAAAGCTGCCTGGAATACAGTGCTCTGTCAGCCCACGCTTGCATGCTGGCATGTCTTTGGAAGGAAAGTGGGCTTTTCTTGAGAGACATAGCGTGTTTCCACTTCCACTCCAGAGGCATCCCAGGCTCGCCTGCACATGAAAGGGAAACTACGCTGAGCGCCAAGCTGAAGGCCAGGTCCGGGCATTGCATCCACAGCGCCGGGCCGGCAGGCAGCATTTCCCAGCAAGCCTCACTCAAAGCAGTGGCTACACGCTAGTGTGCTTTTCAGGACTCCTGGGACTCCCGCGTCCTCACCACGTCTCATGGAAACACAGTGTGTACCGGATGCCACTTCTTAGGCGACCTCCCAACATACCAGGGACCTAGGCCCTTCGGATCATCCCTTGGAATGAAGAGTGAAAGGCAAAACCCCGCTCTCTTGGTCGCACAGTTGGATTGCCAGTCTTTCAAAAGTCCTCCCGAGCACAGGTCTAGCAGGTCTTAGGTGTACTGCAAGTGGTCCCCGCTGCTGAACCAGAACTGCAATGAAAAAAACCCTCTGCTTGCTGTTCATCCTGGGAACGCCAACCTGCCCTCGCTCGCCAAGCAGACAGTCGACTTTAGACGCAGCCTGACACACGGACTTGTTGCCCCTGCAACACTGCCTAAGCTTCTGTAAGAGAAAAGGACGCTTTGGCCTAAGCCAAGGAATTATGTCGGTCACGCCACTCAGCCCAAGCAGAACTCCCTTCGTGCCAGAGTTTTATCAGGGACGGTCCAGGGTGCGGCGTGAGTCTCTTTTCGTTGCTCAGAAACTACCCGTACATGGGCTGTGTGCCAAGTCTGGCATAGGGACCTAAGGAGGAAAGCGTTATTTTCCCAACGGGAAAGCAGGCCACCTGCGGCCTCAAATTTCAGTGAAAACCAATGCTGTTGCCCGTCATCTCTTCACAGTGGCAATGCCGGCTGAGGGAAAGGCAGCTTTCCTCGATTAACACAGTGTTTCCTATTCGTGGCAGGAGGCCTCCAGCAGCCCTCTTCACATAACGGGGAAACCAGACCTGTCCCCCAGGCTCAACGTAATGTCCGGGTTTCCATCCACGGGTGGCCGTGTACAGACGATTTCCATGACCCCGGTAGGGAAAGTAGGGCATTAAGGCCAGTGTGCCCTTCCTAGGACTCCCGCCGCCTCACCGCGTCCCTTGGAAGAACGCTGTGTGCTCAGTGACTCTTCTTGGCCGACTGAGCACCGTGCCGCTACCTGGGTACTCCGGATCGTCTCTTTGAGTGCGCTGTGAAAGGCAAGGCAGTGTTTTCTTCGTTGGATCGATAGACTGACAAATCTTCCAAATGTGCCCCGACCAGAGTTCTGGAAAGTCCTCGGTGTAATGCCAGTGGCTCTCAGGGCTGACCCTGAGCTGCAGTGAAACAACTCTGTGCTTCGTGTTCCTTCTCCCTTTACACACCTGCCGTCTCTCTCTCTGCCAAGCAGAAACACGACTTTTAGATGCAGCCTGGAAAAGCAACACTCTCCTCCTGAGCCCTGCTAGTCTTTTGGCAGGTTCAAGGCCACCTAGACCTCCCTAGCGCCTTAAATCGCTTAGGTCATTCGCACAGTGCAAATCTCCCTGCCTAAATAAAACATTATTCTGAGAAGGTAGCACAGTGCTTCTGGTGCCTCTTTTGGTTCTTCAGAAACGACACGTACGTGGGCTGGGTTCAACTTTGATTCTGGGACCTTATGAGAAACGGAGGAATTCCCTAGTTGAACGAGGAATCCTCGTAGCCTCCAAGGTGCCTACATACGGCGTTCTGCGAGTCCTTCCTTGCGTGCTGGAATGGGTCTCAAAGGAAAGGGTGCTGCTTTACAGGAAAGACAAAAGGTGTTTCCACTTCCTTGCCTGAGGCATGCCAGAGGCCCCTTTACATAAAGGGCGCTCTACACTGATCACGCAGATCAAAGCAAAGTCCAGGACGGCATCCACAATGCTGGCAGGCATGCAGCATTTGCCCAGAAGCCTTAGTCATGGCAGTGGCTTAAGGCTCGTGTGCCGTTCAGGACTCCTAGGACTCCTGGGTCCTCACCACCTGGGCGTGGAAAAACACTGTGTACCCAATGTCTCTTCTTAGGTGACCTAACCAAACACAGGTCCCTAGGCCCTTCGCATCATTTCTCTGCATGAAGAAGGAGAGGCAACGCTCTGCTCTCTCTTCGTTGCCCATGGAGATTGCCAGGCTTTCAACAGGCCTCCCGAACACAGGCCTAGCAGGTCTCAGGTGTAATGCAAAAGGTCCCCACTGCTGAACCACTGCTGCCACGAAAAAACGCTGTGTTTATTGGTCATACTGGGAACCCTTACCCGCCGTCTCTCTCTGCCAAGCAGAAGGCCGACTACAGAGGCAGCCCGACAAACGTACAGTTTGTCCCTGAACGCTACCTCGGCTTTTCTGAGCTACAAGGACCATTTGGCCTATCCCCGGGAATTATGTCCTTGAAGCCATTCAGCCCATGCAGGACCCCCTTGGCGCCAAAGTTTTATCAGGGAAGGTCCAGCGTGCTGCTTGAGTCTCTCTTGGTTGGTCAGAAACTCCGGGTGCATGCGCTGGGTTCAATTTTGATATTGGTTACCTAGAGCCAAGAGCATTACTTTGCCAGCGGGAGAGCTGAGAGTGCGGCCTCAAAGTGTCCTGAGACACAGTGTGGCTGCTCGTGTTCTCTTCACAAGTAGAATGGCTATGTGAGGGAAAGGGAGCTCTCCTAGAGAAACACTCTGTTTTCTGAAGCGTGCAGGAGGCCTCCCGGCGCCCTACATACATAAAGGGAACACTATGCTGTTCCACAAGGACCCAAGGAAGGTTCAGGTATTCCATCCACGCCCTGATGCGTGCAGAGGCTTTCCACGAAACCTTAGGCAAGTAGTGCATGAATGTTCGTGTGCCTTTCCCTGGACCCCCGCCGCCTCAGCATGTCCCCTGGAAGAACACTGTGTCCCGAGTCCTCTTCTAGGCCCCCTGAGCACCGTGCCGCTAGCAAAGCCCTCCGGCTCATCTCTTTGCATGCCGAGTGAGAGGCAACACACTCTTTTCTTTGCTGGATAGCTAGATAGCCAAGACATTCAAAAGTGCTCCCTGAACAGAGGTGTAGAAGGTCTTAGGTGTAATGCCTAATGTATCTCTCAGTGCTGCCGCTGAGGAGCAAGGAGAAAGCCGGTGCGTAGCGTTCTTTCTGGGTGTACTTAGCTACCGGCTCTTTCTGGCGAGCAGTAACTCGACTTTAGATGCAGTCTGGAAAAGGGACGGTTTCCCCCTGCACACTGCTAGGCTTTTGGCAGCGGCAGGGACACCTAACTCACTCGACCTAGCCCCTCTAATATTTCGTGCCATTCGCACAGTGCGCCACACCCCGGCTACAGAGTTATTCAGAGCAGGTGCCGCAGTCCTCCTTGGGTCCCTTTCGGTTCGGGAGAACCTATACGTACGTGGGCTGTGTTCAACTTTGAGATTGGGACCTTCAGAGCACTCTAGTACCTCCCAACTGGAAAGAAGGATGGTTCAACGTGAAAGCTGCCTGGAATACAGTGCTCTGTCAGCCCACGCTTGCATGCTGGCATGTCTTTGGAAGGAAAGTGGGCTTTTCTTGAGAGACATAGCGTGTTTCCACTTCCACTCCAGAGGCATCCCAGGCTCGCCTGCACATGAAAGGGAAACTACGCTGAGCGCCAAGCTGAAGGCCAGGTCCGGGCATTGCATCCACAGCGCCGGGCCGGCAGGCAGCATTTCCCAGCAAGCCTCACTCAAAGCAGTGGCTACACGCTAGTGTGCTTTTCAGGACTCCTGGGACTCCCGCGTCCTCACCACGTCTCATGGAAACACAGTGTGTACCGGATGCCACTTCTTAGGCGACCTCCCAACATACCAGGGACCTAGGCCCTTCGGATCATCCCTTGGAATGAAGAGTGAAAGGCAAAACCCCGCTCTCTTGGTCGCACAGTTGGATTGCCAGTCTTTCAAAAGTCCTCCCGAGCACAGGTCTAGCAGGTCTTAGGTGTACTGCAAGTGGTCCCCGCTGCTGAACCAGAACTGCAATGAAAAAAACCCTCTGCTTGCTGTTCATCCTGGGAACGCCAACCTGCCCTCGCTCGCCAAGCAGACAGTCGACTTTAGACGCAGCCTGACACACGGACTTGTTGCCCCTGCAACACTGCCTAAGCTTCTGTAAGAGAAAAGGACGCTTTGGCCTAAGCCAAGGAATTATGTCGGTCACGCCACTCAGCCCAAGCAGAACTCCCTTCGTGCCAGAGTTTTATCAGGGACGGTCCAGGGTGCGGCGTGAGTCTCTTTTCGTTGCTCAGAAACTACCCGTACATGGGCTGTGTGCCAAGTCTGGCATAGGGACCTAAGGAGGAAAGCGTTATTTTCCCAACGGGAAAGCAGGCCACCTGCGGCCTCAAATTTCAGTGAAAACCAATGCTGTTGCCCGTCATCTCTTCACAGTGGCAATGCCGGCTGAGGGAAAGGCAGCTTTCCTCGATTAACACAGTGTTTCCTATTCGTGGCAGGAGGCCTCCAGCAGCCCTCTTCACATAACGGGGAAACCAGACCTGTCCCCCAGGCTCAACGTAATGTCCGGGTTTCCATCCACGGGTGGCCGTGTACAGACGATTTCCATGACCCCGGTAGGGAAAGTAGGGCATTAAGGCCAGTGTGCCCTTCCTAGGACTCCCGCCGCCTCACCGCGTCCCTTGGAAGAACGCTGTGTGCTCAGTGACTCTTCTTGGCCGACTGAGCACCGTGCCGCTACCTGGGTACTCCGGATCGTCTCTTTGAGTGCGCTGTGAAAGGCAAGGCAGTGTTTTCTTCGTTGGATCGATAGACTGACAAATCTTCCAAATGTGCCCCGACCAGAGTTCTGGAAAGTCCTCGGTGTAATGCCAGTGGCTCTCAGGGCTGACCCTGAGCTGCAGTGAAACAACTCTGTGCTTCGTGTTCCTTCTCCCTTTACACACCTGCCGTCTCTCTCTCTGCCAAGCAGAAACACGACTTTTAGATGCAGCCTGGAAAAGCAACACTCTCCTCCTGAGCCCTGCTAGTCTTTTGGCAGGTTCAAGGCCACCTAGACCTCCCTAGCGCCTTAAATCGCTTAGGTCATTCGCACAGTGCAAATCTCCCTGCCTAAATAAAACATTATTCTGAGAAGGTAGCACAGTGCTTCTGGTGCCTCTTTTGGTTCTTCAGAAACGACACGTACGTGGGCTGGGTTCAACTTTGATTCTGGGACCTTATGAGAAACGGAGGAATTCCCTAGTTGAACGAGGAATCCTCGTAGCCTCCAAGGTGCCTACATACGGCGTTCTGCGAGTCCTTCCTTGCGTGCTGGAATGGGTCTCAAAGGAAAGGGTGCTTTACAGGAAAGACAAAAGGTGTTTCCACTTCCTTGCCTGAGGCATGCCAGAGGCCCCTTTACATAAAGGGCGCTCTACACTGATCACGAAGATCAAAACAAAGTCCAGGACGGCATCCACAATGCTGGCAGGCATGCAGCATTTGCCCAGAAGCCTTAGTCATGGCAGTGGCTTAAGGCTCGTGTGCCGTTCAGGACTCCTAGGACTCCTGGGCCCTCACCACCTGGGCGTGGAAAAACACTGTGTACCCAATGTCTCTTCTTAGGTGACCTAACCAAACACAGGTCCCTAGGCCCTTCGCATCATTTCTCTGCATGAAGAAGGAGAGGCAACGCTCTGCTCTCTCTTCGTTGCCCATGGAGATTGCCAGGCTTTCAACAGGCCTCCCGAACACAGGCCTAGCAGGTCTCAGGTGTAATGCAAAAGGTCCCCACTGCTGAACCACTGCTGCCACGAAAAATCGCTGTGTTTATTGGTCATACTGGGAACCCTTACCCGCCGTCTCTCTCTGCCAAGCAGAAGGCCGACTACAGAGGCAGCCCGACAAACGTACAGTTTGCCCCTGAACGCTACCTCGGCTTTTCTGAGCTACAAGGACCATTTGGCCTATCCCCGGGAATTATGTCCTTGAAGCCATTCAGCCCATGCAGGACCCCCTTGGCGCCAAAGTTTTATCAGGGAAGGTCCAGCGTGCTGCTTGAGTCTCTCTTGGTTGGTGAGAAACTCCGGGTGCATGCGCTGGGTTCGATTTTGATATTGGTTACCTAGAGCCAAGAGCATTACTTTGCCAGCGGGAGAGCTGAGAGTGCGGCCTCAAAGTGTCCTGAGACACAGTGTGGCTGCTCGTGTTCTCTTCACAAGTAGAATGGCTATGTGAGGGAAAGGGAGCTCTCCTAGAGAAACACTCTGTTTTCTGAAGCGTGCAGGAGGCCTCCCGGCGCCCTACATACATAAAGGGAACACTATGCTGTTCCACAAGGACCCAAGGAAGGTTCAGGTATTCCATCCACGCCCTGATGCGTGCAGAGGCTTTCCACGAAACCTTAGGCAAGTAGTGCATGAATGTTCGTGTGCCTTTCCCTGGACCCCCGCCGCCTCAGCATGTCCCCTGGAAGAACACTGTGTCCCGAGTCCTCTTCTAGGCCCCCTGAGCACCGTGCCGCTAGCAAAGCCCTCCGGCTCATCTCTTTGCATGCCGAGTGAGAGGCAACACACTCTTTTCTTTGCTGGATAGCTAGATAGCCAAGACATTCAAAAGTGCTCCCTGAACAGAGGTGTAGAAGGTCTTAGGTGTAATGCCTAATGTATCTCTCAGTGCTGCCGCTGAGGAGCAAGGAGAAAGCCGGTGCGTAGCGTTCTTTCTGGGTGTACTTAGCTACCGGCTCTTTCTGGCGAGCAGTAACTCGACTTTAGATGCAGTCTGGAAAAGGGACGGTTTCCCCCTGCACACTGCTAGGCTTTTGGCAGCGGCAGGGACACCTAACTCACTCGACCTAGCCCCTCTAATATTTCGTGCCATTCGCACAGTGCGCCACACCCCGGCTACAGAGTTATTCAGAGCAGGTGCCGCAGTCCTCCTTGGGTCCCTTTCGGTTCGGGAGAACCTATACGTACGTGGGCTGTGTTCAACTTTGAGATTGGGACCTTCAGAGCACTCTAGTACCTCCCAACTGGAAAGAAGGATGGTTCAACGTGAAAGCTGCCTGGAATACAGTGCTCTGTCAGCCCACGCTTGCATGCTGGCATGTCTTTGGAAGGAAAGTGGGCTTTTCTTGAGAGACATAGCGTGTTTCCACTTCCACTCCAGAGGCATCCCAGGCTCGCCTGCACATGAAAGGGAAACTACGCTGAGCGCCAAGCTGAAGGCCAGGTCCGGGCATTGCATCCACAGCGCCGGGCCGGCAGGCAGCATTTCCCAGCAAGCCTCACTCAAAGCAGTGGCTACACGCTAGTGTGCTTTTCAGGACTCCTGGGACTCCCGCGTCCTCACCACGTCTCATGGAAACACAGTGTGTACCGGATGCCACTTCTTAGGCGACCTCCCAACATACCAGGGACCTAGGCCCTTCGGATCATCCCTTGGAATGAAGAGTGAAAGGCAAAACCCCGCTCTCTTGGTCGCACAGTTGGATTGCCAGTCTTTCAAAAGTCCTCCCGAGCACAGGTCTAGCAGGTCTTAGGTGTACTGCAAGTGGTCCCCGCTGCTGAACCAGAACTGCAATGAAAAAAACCCTCTGCTTGCTGTTCATCCTGGGAACGCCAACCTGCCCTCGCTCGCCAAGCAGACAGTCGACTTTAGACGCAGCCTGACACACGGACTTGTTGCCCCTGCAACACTGCCTAAGCTTCTGTAAGAGAAAAGGACGCTTTGGCCTAAGCCAAGGAATTATGTCGGTCACGCCACTCAGCCCAAGCAGAACTCCCTTCGTGCCAGAGTTTTATCAGGGACGGTCCAGGGTGCGGCGTGAGTCTCTTTTCGTTGCTCAGAAACTACCCGTACATGGGCTGTGTGCCAAGTCTGGCATAGGGACCTAAGGAGGAAAGCGTTATTTTCCCAACGGGAAAGCAGGCCACCTGCGGCCTCAAATTTCAGTGAAAACCAATGCTGTTGCCCGTCATCTCTTCACAGTGGCAATGCCGGCTGAGGGAAAGGCAGCTTTCCTCGATTAACACAGTGTTTCCTATTCGTGGCAGGAGGCCTCCAGCAGCCCTCTTCACATAACGGGGAAACCAGACCTGTCCCCCAGGCTCAACGTAATGTCCGGGTTTCCATCCACGGGTGGCCGTGTACAGACGATTTCCATGACCCCGGTAGGGAAAGTAGGGCATTAAGGCCAGTGTGCCCTTCCTAGGACTCCCGCCGCCTCACCGCGTCCCTTGGAAGAACGCTGTGTGCTCAGTGACTCTTCTTGGCCGACTGAGCACCGTGCCGCTACCTGGGTACTCCGGATCGTCTCTTTGAGTGCGCTGTGAAAGGCAAGGCAGTGTTTTCTTCGTTGGATCGATAGACTGACAAATCTTCCAAATGTGCCCCGACCAGAGTTCTGGAAAGTCCTCGGTGTAATGCCAGTGGCTCTCAGGGCTGACCCTGAGCTGCAGTGAAACAACTCTGTGCTTCGTGTTCCTTCTCCCTTTACACACCTGCCGTCTCTCTCTCTGCCAAGCAGAAACACGACTTTTAGATGCAGCCTGGAAAAGCAACACTCTCCTCCTGAGCCCTGCTAGTCTTTTGGCAGGTTCAAGGCCACCTAGACCTCCCTAGCGCCTTAAATCGCTTAGGTCATTCGCACAGTGCAAATCTCCCTGCCTAAATAAAACATTATTCTGAGAAGGTAGCACAGTGCTTCTGGTGCCTCTTTTGGTTCTTCAGAAACGACACGTACGTGGGCTGGGTTCAACTTTGATTCTGGGACCTTATGAGAAACGGAGGAATTCCCTAGTTGAACGAGGAATCCTCGTAGCCTCCAAGGTGCCTACATACGGCGTTCTGCGAGTCCTTCCTTGCGTGCTGGAATGGGTCTCAAAGGAAAGGGTGCTTTACAGGAAAGACAAAAGGTGTTTCCACTTCCTTGCCTGAGGCATGCCAGAGGCCCCTTTACATAAAGGGCGCTCTACACTGATCACGAAGATCAAAACAAAGTCCAGGACGGCATCCACAATGCTGGCAGGCATGCAGCATTTGCCCAGAAGCCTTAGTCATGGCAGTGGCTTAAGGCTCGTGTGCCGTTCAGGACTCCTAGGACTCCTGGGCCCTCACCACCTGGGCGTGGAAAAACACTGTGTACCCAATGTCTCTTCTTAGGTGACCTAACCAAACACAGGTCCCTAGGCCCTTCGCATCATTTCTCTGCATGAAGAAGGAGAGGCAACGCTCTGCTCTCTCTTCGTTGCCCATGGAGATTGCCAGGCTTTCAACAGGCCTCCCGAACACAGGCCTAGCAGGTCTCAGGTGTAATGCAAAAGGTCCCCACTGCTGAACCACTGCTGCCACGAAAAATCGCTGTGTTTATTGGTCATACTGGGAACCCTTACCCGCCGTCTCTCTCTGCCAAGCAGAAGGCCGACTACAGAGGCAGCCCGACAAACGTACAGTTTGCCCCTGAACGCTACCTCGGCTTTTCTGAGCTACAAGGACCATTTGGCCTATCCCCGGGAATTATGTCCTTGAAGCCATTCAGCCCATGCAGGACCCCCTTGGCGCCAAAGTTTTATCAGGGAAGGTCCAGCGTGCTGCTTGAGTCTCTCTTGGTTGGTGAGAAACTCCGGGTGCATGCGCTGGGTTCGATTTTGATATTGGTTACCTAGAGCCAAGAGCATTACTTTGCCAGCGGGAGAGCTGAGAGTGCGGCCTCAAAGTGTCCTGAGACACAGTGTGGCTGCTCGTGTTCTCTTCACAAGTAGAATGGCTATGTGAGGGAAAGGGAGCTCTCCTAGAGAAACACTCTGTTTTCTGAAGCGTGCAGGAGGCCTCCCGGCGCCCTACATACATAAAGGGAACACTATGCTGTTCCACAAGGACCCAAGGAAGGTTCAGGTATTCCATCCACGCCCTGATGCGTGCAGAGGCTTTCCACGAAACCTTAGGCAAGTAGTGCATGAATGTTCGTGTGCCTTTCCCTGGACCCCCGCCGCCTCAGCATGTCCCCTGGAAGAACACTGTGTCCCGAGTCCTCTTCTAGGCCCCCTGAGCACCGTGCCGCTAGCAAAGCCCTCCGGCTCATCTCTTTGCATGCCGAGTGAGAGGCAACACACTCTTTTCTTTGCTGGATAGCTAGATAGCCAAGACATTCAAAAGTGCTCCCTGAACAGAGGTGTAGAAGGTCTTAGGTGTAATGCCTAATGTATCTCTCAGTGCTGCCGCTGAGGAGCAAGGAGAAAGCCGGTGCGTAGCGTTCTTTCTGGGTGTACTTAGCTACCGGCTCTTTCTGGCGAGCAGTAACTCGACTTTAGATGCAGTCTGGAAAAGGGACGGTTTCCCCCTGCACACTGCTAGGCTTTTGGCAGCGGCAGGGACACCTAACTCACTCGACCTAGCCCCTCTAATATTTCGTGCCATTCGCACAGTGCGCCACACCCCGGCTACAGAGTTATTCAGAGCAGGTGCCGCAGTCCTCCTTGGGTCCCTTTCGGTTCGGGAGAACCTATACGTACGTGGGCTGTGTTCAACTTTGAGATTGGGACCTTCAGAGCACTCTAGTACCTCCCAACTGGAAAGAAGGATGGTTCAACGTGAAAGCTGCCTGGAATACAGTGCTCTGTCAGCCCACGCTTGCATGCTGGCATGTCTTTGGAAGGAAAGTGGGCTTTTCTTGAGAGACATAGCGTGTTTCCACTTCCACTCCAGAGGCATCCCAGGCTCGCCTGCACATGAAAGGAAAACTACGCTGAGCGCCAAGCTGAAGGCCAGGTCCGGGCATTGCATCCACAGCGCCGGGCCGGCAGGCAGCATTTCCCAGCAAGCCTCACTCAAAGCAGTGGCTACACGCTAGTGTGCTTTTCAGGACTCCTGGGACTCCCGCGTCCTCACCACGTCTCATGGAAACACAGTGTGTACCGGATGCCACTTCTTAGGCGACCTCCCAACATACCAGGGACCTAGGCCCTTCGGATCATCCCTTGGAATGAAGAGTGAAAGGCAAAACCCCGCTCTCTTGGTCGCACAGTTGGATTGCCAGTCTTTCAAAAGTCCTCCCGAGCACAGGTCTAGCAGGTCTTAGGTGTACTGCAAGTGGTCCCCGCTGCTGAACCAGAACTGCAATGAAAAAAACCCTCTGCTTGCTGTTCATCCTGGGAACGCCAACCTGCCCTCGCTCGCCAAGCAGACAGTCGACTTTAGACGCAGCCTGACACACGGACTTGTTGCCCCTGCAACACTGCCTAAGCTTCTGTAAGAGAAAAGGACGCTTTGGCCTAAGCCAAGGAATTATGTCGGTCACGCCACTCAGCCCAAGCAGAACTCCCTTCGTGCCAGAGTTTTATCAGGGACGGTCCAGGGTGCGGCGTGAGTCTCTTTTCGTTGCTCAGAAACTACCCGTACATGGGCTGTGTGCCAAGTCTGGCATAGGGACCTAAGGAGGAAAGCGTTATTTTCCCAACGGGAAAGCAGGCCACCTGCGGCCTCAAATTTCAGTGAAAACCAATGCTGTTGCCCGTCATCTCTTCACAGTGGCAATGCCGGCTGAGGGAAAGGCAGCTTTCCTCGATTAACACAGTGTTTCCTATTCGTGGCAGGAGGCCTCCAGCAGCCCTCTTCACATAACGGGGAAACCAGACCTGTCCCCCAGGCTCAACGTAATGTCCGGGTTTCCATCCACGGGTGGCCGTGTACAGACGATTTCCATGACCCCGGTAGGGAAAGTAGGGCATTAAGGCCAGTGTGCCCTTCCTAGGACTCCCGCCGCCTCACCGCGTCCCTTGGAAGAACGCTGTGTGCTCAGTGACTCTTCTTGGCCGACTGAGCACCGTGCCGCTACCTGGGTACTCCGGATCGTCTCTTTGAGTGCGCTGTGAAAGGCAAGGCAGTGTTTTCTTCGTTGGATCGATAGACTGACAAATCTTCCAAATGTGCCCCGACCAGAGTTCTGGAAAGTCCTCGGTGTAATGCCAGTGGCTCTCAGGGCTGACCCTGAGCTGCAGTGAAACAACTCTGTGCTTCGTGTTCCTTCTCCCTTTACACACCTGCCGTCTCTCTCTCTGCCAAGCAGAAACACGACTTTTAGATGCAGCCTGGAAAAGCAACACTCTCCTCCTGAGCCCTGCTAGTCTTTTGGCAGGTTCAAGGCCACCTAGACCTCCCTAGCGCCTTAAATCGCTTAGGTCATTCGCACAGTGCAAATCTCCCTGCCTAAATAAAACATTATTCTGAGACGGTAGCACAGTGCTTCTGGTGCCTCTTTTGGTTCTTCAGAAACGACACGTACGTGGGCTGGGTTCAACTTTGATTCTGGGACCTTATGAGAAACGGAGGAATTCCCTAGTTGAACGAGGAATCCTCGTAGCCTCCAAGGTGCCTACATACGGCGTTCTGCGAGTCCTTCCTTGCGTGCTGGAATGGGTCTCAAAGGAAAGGGTGCTGCTTTACAGGAAAGACAAAAGGTGTTTCCACTTCCTTGCCTGAGGCATGCCAGAGGCCCCTTTACATAAAGGGCGCTCTACACTGATCACGCAGATCAAAGCAAAGTCCAGGACGGCATCCACAATGCTGGCAGGCATGCAGCATTTGCCCAGAAGCCTTAGTCATGGCAGTGGCTTAAGGCTCGTGTGCCGTTCAGGACTCCTAGGACTCCTGGGTCCTCACCACCTGGGCGTGGAAAAACACTGTGTACCCAATGTCTCTTCTTAGGTGACCTAACCAAACACAGGTCCCTAGGCCCTTCGCATCATTTCTCTGCATGAAGAAGGAGAGGCAACGCTCTGCTCTCTCTTCGTTGCCCATGGAGATTGCCAGGCTTTCAACAGGCCTCCCGAACACAGGCCTAGCAGGTCTCAGGTGTAATGCAAAAGGTCCCCACTGCTGAACCACTGCTGCCACGAAAAAACGCTGTGTTTATTGGTCATACTGGGAACCCTTACCCGCCGTCTCTCTCTGCCAAGCAGAAGGCCGACTACAGAGGCAGCCCGACAAACGTACAGTTTGTCCCTGAACGCTACCTCGGCTTTTCTGAGCTACAAGGACCATTTGGCCTATCCCCGGGAATTATGTCCTTGAAGCCATTCAGCCCATGCAGGACCCCCTTGGCGCCAAAGTTTTATCAGGGAAGGTCCAGCGTGCTGCTTGAGTCTCTCTTGGTTGGTCAGAAACTCCGGGTGCATGCGCTGGGTTCGATTTTGATATTGGTTACCTAGAGCCAAGAGCATTACTTTGCCAGCGGGAGAGCTGAGAGTGCGGCCTCAAAGTGTCCTGAGACACAGTGTGGCTGCTCGTGTTCTCTTCACAAGTAGAATGGCTATGTGAGGGAAAGGGAGCTCTCCTAGAGAAACACTCTGTTTTCTGAAGCGTGCAGGAGGCCTCCCGGCGCCCTACATACATAAAGGGAACACTATGCTGTTCCACAAGGACCCAAGGAAGGTTCAGGTATTCCATCCACGCCCTGATGCGTGCAGAGGCTTTCCACGAAACCTTAGGCAAGTAGTGCATGAATGTTCGTGTGCCTTTCCCTGGACCCCCGCCGCCTCAGCATGTCCCCTGGAAGAACACTGTGTCCCGAGTCCTCTTCTAGGCCCCCTGAGCACCGTGCCGCTAGCAAAGCCCTCCGGCTCATCTCTTTGCATGCCGAGTGAGAGGCAACACACTCTTTTCTTTGCTGGATAGCTAGATAGCCAAGACATTCAAAAGTGCTCCCTGAACAGAGGTGTAGAAGGTCTTAGGTGTAATGCCTAATGTATCTCTCAGTGCTGCCGCTGAGGAGCAAGGAGAAAGCCGGTGCGTAGCGTTCTTTCTGGGTGTACTTAGCTACCGGCTCTTTCTGGCGAGCAGTAACTCGACTTTAGATGCAGTCTGGAAAAGGGACGGTTTCCCCCTGCACACTGCTAGGCTTTTGGCAGCGGCAGGGACACCTAACTCACTCGACCTAGCCCCTCTAATATTTCGTGCCATTCGCACAGTGCGCCACACCCCGGCTACAGAGTTATTCAGAGCAGGTGCCGCAGTCCTCCTTGGGTCCCTTTCGGTTCGGGAGAACCTATACGTACGTGGGCTGTGTTCAACTTTGAGATTGGGACCTTCAGAGCACTCTAGTACCTCCCAACTGGAAAGAAGGATGGTTCAACGTGAAAGCTGCCTGGAATACAGTGCTCTGTCAGCCCACGCTTGCATGCTGGCATGTCTTTGGAAGGAAAGTGGGCTTTTCTTGAGAGACATAGCGTGTTTCCACTTCCACTCCAGAGGCATCCCAGGCTCGCCTGCACATGAAAGGGAAACTACGCTGAGCGCCAAGCTGAAGGCCAGGTCCGGGCATTGCATCCACAGCGCCGGGCCGGCAGGCAGCATTTCCCAGCAAGCCTCACTCAAAGCAGTGGCTACACGCTAGTGTGCTTTTCAGGACTCCTGGGACTCCCGCGTCCTCACCACGTCTCATGGAAACACAGTGTGTACCGGATGCCACTTCTTAGGCGACCTCCCAACATACCAGGGACCTAGGCCCTTCGGATCATCCCTTGGAATGAAGAGTGAAAGGCAAAACCCCGCTCTCTTGGTCGCACAGTTGGATTGCCAGTCTTTCAAAAGTCCTCCCGAGCACAGGTCTAGCAGGTCTTAGGTGTACTGCAAGTGGTCCCCGCTGCTGAACCAGAACTGCAATGAAAAAAACCCTCTGCTTGCTGTTCATCCTGGGAACGCCAACCTGCCCTCGCTCGCCAAGCAGACAGTCGACTTTAGACGCAGCCTGACACACGGACTTGTTGCCCCTGCAACACTGCCTAAGCTTCTGTAAGAGAAAAGGACGCTTTGGCCTAAGCCAAGGAATTATGTCGGTCACGCCACTCAGCCCAAGCAGAACTCCCTTCGTGCCAGAGTTTTATCAGGGACGGTCCAGGGTGCGGCGTGAGTCTCTTTTCGTTGCTCAGAAACTACCCGTACATGGGCTGTGTGCCAAGTCTGGCATAGGGACCTAAGGAGGAAAGCGTTATTTTCCCAACGGGAAAGCAGGCCACCTGCGGCCTCAAATTTCAGTGAAAACCAATGCTGTTGCCCGTCATCTCTTCACAGTGGCAATGCCGGCTGAGGGAAAGGCAGCTTTCCTCGATTAACACAGTGTTTCCTATTCGTGGCAGGAGGCCTCCAGCAGCCCTCTTCACATAACGGGGAAACCAGACCTGTCCCCCAGGCTCAACGTAATGTCCGGGTTTCCATCCACGGGTGGCCGTGTACAGACGATTTCCATGACCCCGGTAGGGAAAGTAGGGCATTAAGGCCAGTGTGCCCTTCCTAGGACTCCCGCCGCCTCACCGCGTCCCTTGGAAGAACGCTGTGTGCTCAGTGACTCTTCTTGGCCGACTGAGCACCGTGCCGCTACCTGGGTACTCCGGATCGTCTCTTTGAGTGCGCTGTGAAAGGCAAGGCAGTGTTTTCTTCGTTGGATCGATAGACTGACAAATCTTCCAAATGTGCCCCGACCAGAGTTCTGGAAAGTCCTCGGTGTAATGCCAGTGGCTCTCAGGGCTGACCCTGAGCTGCAGTGAAACAACTCTGTGCTTCGTGTTCCTTCTCCCTTTACACACCTGCCGTCTCTCTCTCTGCCAAGCAGAAACACGACTTTTAGATGCAGCCTGGAAAAGCAACACTCTCCTCCTGAGCCCTGCTAGTCTTTTGGCAGGTTCAAGGCCACCTAGACCTCCCTAGCGCCTTAAATCGCTTAGGTCATTCGCACAGTGCAAATCTCCCTGCCTAAATAAAACATTATTCTGAGACGGTAGCACAGTGCTTCTGGTGCCTCTTTTGGTTCTTCAGAAACGACACGTACGTGGGCTGGGTTCAACTTTGATTCTGGGACCTTATGAGAAACGGAGGAATTCCCTAGTTGAACGAGGAATCCTCGTAGCCTCCAAGGTGCCTACATACGGCGTTCTGCGAGTCCTTCCTTGCGTGCTGGAATGGGTCTCAAAGGAAAGGGTGCTGCTTTACAGGAAAGACAAAAGGTGTTTCCACTTCCTTGCCTGAGGCATGCCAGAGGCCCCTTTACATAAAGGGCGCTCTACACTGATCACGCAGATCAAAGCAAAGTCCAGGACGGCATCCACAATGCTGGCAGGCATGCAGCATTTGCCCAGAAGCCTTAGTCATGGCAGTGGCTTAAGGCTCGTGTGCCGTTCAGGACTCCTAGGACTCCTGGGTCCTCACCACCTGGGCGTGGAAAAACACTGTGTACCCAATGTCTCTTCTTAGGTGACCTAACCAAACACAGGTCCCTAGGCCCTTCGCATCATTTCTCTGCATGAAGAAGGAGAGGCAACGCTCTGCTCTCTCTTCGTTGCCCATGGAGATTGCCAGGCTTTCAACAGGCCTCCCGAACACAGGCCTAGCAGGTCTCAGGTGTAATGCAAAAGGTCCCCACTGCTGAACCACTGCTGCCACGAAAAAACGCTGTGTTTATTGGTCATACTGGGAACCCTTACCCGCCGTCTCTCTCTGCCAAGCAGAAGGCCGACTACAGAGGCAGCCCGACAAACGTACAGTTTGTCCCTGAACGCTACCTCGGCTTTTCTGAGCTACAAGGACCATTTGGCCTATCCCCGGGAATTATGTCCTTGAAGCCATTCAGCCCATGCAGGACCCCCTTGGCGCCAAAGTTTTATCAGGGAAGGTCCAGCGTGCTGCTTGAGTCTCTCTTGGTTGGTCAGAAACTCCGGGTGCATGCGCTGGGTTCGATTTTGATATTGGTTACCTAGAGCCAAGAGCATTACTTTGCCAGCGGGAGAGCTGAGAGTGCGGCCTCAAAGTGTCCTGAGACACAGTGTGGCTGCTCGTGTTCTCTTCACAAGTAGAATGGCTATGTGAGGGAAAGGGAGCTCTCCTAGAGAAACACTCTGTTTTCTGAAGCGTGCAGGAGGCCTCCCGGCGCCCTACATACATAAAGGGAACACTATGCTGTTCCACAAGGACCCAAGGAAGGTTCAGGTATTCCATCCACGCCCTGATGCGTGCAGAGGCTTTCCACGAAACCTTAGGCAAGTAGTGCATGAATGTTCGTGTGCCTTTCCCTGGACCCCCGCCGCCTCAGCATGTCCCCTGGAAGAACACTGTGTCCCGAGTCCTCTTCTAGGCCCCCTGAGCACCGTGCCGCTAGCAAAGCCCTCCGGCTCATCTCTTTGCATGCCGAGTGAGAGGCAACACACTCTTTTCTTTGCTGGATAGCTAGATAGCCAAGACATTCAAAAGTGCTCCCTGAACAGAGGTGTAGAAGGTCTTAGGTGTAATGCCTAATGTATCTCTCAGTGCTGCCGCTGAGGAGCAAGGAGAAAGCCGGTGCGTAGCGTTCTTTCTGGGTGTACTTAGCTACCGGCTCTTTCTGGCGAGCAGTAACTCGACTTTAGATGCAGTCTGGAAAAGGGACGGTTTCCCCCTGCACACTGCTAGGCTTTTGGCAGCGGCAGGGACACCTAACTCACTCGACCTAGCCCCTCTAATATTTCGTGCCATTCGCACAGTGCGCCACACCCCGGCTACAGAGTTATTCAGAGCAGGTGCCGCAGTCCTCCTTGGGTCCCTTTCGGTTCGGGAGAACCTATACGTACGTGGGCTGTGTTCAACTTTGAGATTGGGACCTTCAGAGCACTCTAGTACCTCCCAACTGGAAAGAAGGATGGTTCAACGTGAAAGCTGCCTGGAATACAGTGCTCTGTCAGCCCACGCTTGCATGCTGGCATGTCTTTGGAAGGAAAGTGGGCTTTTCTTGAGAGACATAGCGTGTTTCCACTTCCACTCCAGAGGCATCCCAGGCTCGCCTGCACATGAAAGGAAAACTACGCTGAGCGCCAAGCTGAAGGCCAGGTCCGGGCATTGCATCCACAGCGCCGGGCCGGCAGGCAGCATTTCCCAGCAAGCCTCACTCAAAGCAGTGGCTACACGCTAGTGTGCTTTTCAGGACTCCTGGGACTCCCGCGTCCTCACCACGTCTCATGGAAACACAGTGTGTACCGGATGCCACTTCTTAGGCGACCTCCCAACATACCAGGGACCTAGGCCCTTCGGATCATCCCTTGGAATGAAGAGTGAAAGGCAAAACCCCGCTCTCTTGGTCGCACAGTTGGATTGCCAGTCTTTCAAAAGTCCTCCCGAGCACAGGTCTAGCAGGTCTTAGGTGTACTGCAAGTGGTCCCCGCTGCTGAACCAGAACTGCAATGAAAAAAACCCTCTGCTTGCTGTTCATCCTGGGAACGCCAACCTGCCCTCGCTCGCCAAGCAGACAGTCGACTTTAGACGCAGCCTGACACACGGACTTGTTGCCCCTGCAACACTGCCTAAGCTTCTGTAAGAGAAAAGGACGCTTTGGCCTAAGCCAAGGAATTATGTCGGTCACGCCACTCAGCCCAAGCAGAACTCCCTTCGTGCCAGAGTTTTATCAGGGACGGTCCAGGGTGCGGCGTGAGTCTCTTTTCGTTGCTCAGAAACTACCCGTACATGGGCTGTGTGCCAAGTCTGGCATAGGGACCTAAGGAGGAAAGCGTTATTTTCCCAACGGGAAAGCAGGCCACCTGCGGCCTCAAATTTCAGTGAAAACCAATGCTGTTGCCCGTCATCTCTTCACAGTGGCAATGCCGGCTGAGGGAAAGGCAGCTTTCCTCGATTAACACAGTGTTTCCTATTCGTGGCAGGAGGCCTCCAGCAGCCCTCTTCACATAACGGGGAAACCAGACCTGTCCCCCAGGCTCAACGTAATGTCCGGGTTTCCATCCACGGGTGGCCGTGTACAGACGATTTCCATGACCCCGGTAGGGAAAGTAGGGCATTAAGGCCAGTGTGCCCTTCCTAGGACTCCCGCCGCCTCACCGCGTCCCTTGGAAGAACGCTGTGTGCTCAGTGACTCTTCTTGGCCGACTGAGCACCGTGCCGCTACCTGGGTACTCCGGATCGTCTCTTTGAGTGCGCTGTGAAAGGCAAGGCAGTGTTTTCTTCGTTGGATCGATAGACTGACAAATCTTCCAAATGTGCCCCGACCAGAGTTCTGGAAAGTCCTCGGTGTAATGCCAGTGGCTCTCAGGGCTGACCCTGAGCTGCAGTGAAACAACTCTGTGCTTCGTGTTCCTTCTCCCTTTACACACCTGCCGTCTCTCTCTCTGCCAAGCAGAAACACGACTTTTAGATGCAGCCTGGAAAAGCAACACTCTCCTCCTGAGCCCTGCTAGTCTTTTGGCAGGTTCAAGGCCACCTAGACCTCCCTAGCGCCTTAAATCGCTTAGGTCATTCGCACAGTGCAAATCTCCCTGCCTAAATAAAACATTATTCTGAGACGGTAGCACAGTGCTTCTGGTGCCTCTTTTGGTTCTTCAGAAACGACACGTACGTGGGCTGGGTTCAACTTTGATTCTGGGACCTTATGAGAAACGGAGGAATTCCCTAGTTGAACGAGGAATCCTCGTAGCCTCCAAGGTGCCTACATACGGCGTTCTGCGAGTCCTTCCTTGCGTGCTGGAATGGGTCTCAAAGGAAAGGGTGCTGCTTTACAGGAAAGACAAAAGGTGTTTCCACTTCCTTGCCTGAGGCATGCCAGAGGCCCCTTTACATAAAGGGCGCTCTACACTGATCACGCAGATCAAAGCAAAGTCCAGGACGGCATCCACAATGCTGGCAGGCATGCAGCATTTGCCCAGAAGCCTTAGTCATGGCAGTGGCTTAAGGCTCGTGTGCCGTTCAGGACTCCTAGGACTCCTGGGTCCTCACCACCTGGGCGTGGAAAAACACTGTGTACCCAATGTCTCTTCTTAGGTGACCTAACCAAACACAGGTCCCTAGGCCCTTCGCATCATTTCTCTGCATGAAGAAGGAGAGGCAACGCTCTGCTCTCTCTTCGTTGCCCATGGAGATTGCCAGGCTTTCAACAGGCCTCCCGAACACAGGCCTAGCAGGTCTCAGGTGTAATGCAAAAGGTCCCCACTGCTGAACCACTGCTGCCACGAAAAAACGCTGTGTTTATTGGTCATACTGGGAACCCTTACCCGCCGTCTCTCTCTGCCAAGCAGAAGGCCGACTACAGAGGCAGCCCGACAAACGTACAGTTTGTCCCTGAACGCTACCTCGGCTTTTCTGAGCTACAAGGACCATTTGGCCTATCCCCGGGAATTATGTCCTTGAAGCCATTCAGCCCATGCAGGACCCCCTTGGCGCCAAAGTTTTATCAGGGAAGGTCCAGCGTGCTGCTTGAGTCTCTCTTGGTTGGTCAGAAACTCCGGGTGCATGCGCTGGGTTCAATTTTGATATTGGTTACCTAGAGCCAAGAGCATTACTTTGCCAGCGGGAGAGCTGAGAGTGCGGCCTCAAAGTGTCCTGAGACACAGTGTGGCTGCTCGTGTTCTCTTCACAAGTAGAATGGCTATGTGAGGGAAAGGGAGCTCTCCTAGAGAAACACTCTGTTTTCTGAAGCGTGCAGGAGGCCTCCCGGCGCCCTACATACATAAAGGGAACACTATGCTGTTCCACAAGGACCCAAGGAAGGTTCAGGTATTCCATCCACGCCCTGATGCGTGCAGAGGCTTTCCACGAAACCTTAGGCAAGTAGTGCATGAATGTTCGTGTGCCTTTCCCTGGACCCCCGCCGCCTCAGCATGTCCCCTGGAAGAACACTGTGTCCCGAGTCCTCTTCTAGGCCCCCTGAGCACCGTGCCGCTAGCAAAGCCCTCCGGCTCATCTCTTTGCATGCCGAGTGAGAGGCAACACACTCTTTTCTTTGCTGGATAGCTAGATAGCCAAGACATTCAAAAGTGCTCCCTGAACAGAGGTGTAGAAGGTCTTAGGTGTAATGCCTAATGTATCTCTCAGTGCTGCCGCTGAGGAGCAAGGAGAAAGCCGGTGCGTAGCGTTCTTTCTGGGTGTACTTAGCTACCGGCTCTTTCTGGCGAGCAGTAACTCGACTTTAGAT
>NW_028124385.1:0-55000 GCF_965194825.1 Balaenoptera physalus | reverse complement strand
AGACTTATAAAGGATCACTCTCGTCCACAAATATATTGAGAGAAGGCAACGAAGAGGATTTGAAAGCAAGGCAGAATTGCAGGAAACAGATTTCAGGAGGGAGATTCGAATCGCCTTTAAAGCACAGGAGAAGAGGCAAAACCTCGACAATGATGCCCTTGGCCAAAAAGGGCGTATGCGTTTTTTCCTGAATATATTCAGGAAAAAACGCATACGCCCTTTTTGGCCAACCAAGCAACCTGGAAAGGCAAATCAGTGCTACAAAGAAGTCTCGCTTCCCATCGGTCAAAAGGGCCATGCTGAATAAAGTGTCAAAACCAGAAATGCAGGAAAGGCCATGGAGAAACGGGAGCCTTGCTACGCTGATGGGCGGGAGGTAAATTGCCAACAGCCACTCTGGAGAAGTGTACGGTGGGTCCTGAAACATCTAAAAAACTCAGCTTAGAGAGCATAGGGCACTTCCACTCATGGGCGTATAAATTGGGAAAACTAAAAATCTGCAAGACACAGGCACCCCAAAGTTTAGGTCTGCTCTGTTGACAAGAACCTCCACTTCGTTACACCTTAAATATCCCAGGAAAGAGAAAAATGGATAAAGAAGTTGTGGTCCTTATGTACAATGGAATATCACTCAGCCATGAAATCAACGTCATAAGGCTAGTAGCAGCATGATGAGTGGATTTAGGTACGACGATTCTAAGTGAAATAAGTCACACAGAAAAACACACTTATCATAAGACATCACTTATAGAGGGAATATAAAAACCGCTACCCTTGAAGTGAATTACAAAACAGAACAGAGTCACGCATTTAGAAAACACACTATGGCTGCTTAACGGGAAAGGTGAGGTGGGGTGATGCATAAAACAAGGGTTTCACATTAGCTCAGATACCGTTCCATAAACGCAATATGTAATAGACCACACCTACTTCTTTCTCAGTGAACTGTACTCAACACCCCTTTTTCACCGCCCAAGGTTATATCTGACTAGTAAGAATCTTAAAACCTATGTATTGATATCTCTCTGTAAGTGAGTCAAGTGGGTGTAAAGCGGCATAAACACAGCAGTGAAAAGCAGCTAAACCCCATTAAAAATCAATTACTTTTACAAAAACGTGAAAGAAAGGCAGTGAAAGTGTGAGAAATTCTTACAAAATTCGTTCAGGGGCTGTGATGCCACCTGGATTGACCATATCTAGACCCACAGGTCTTTGAGTCATAAGGGTGGACACTCTTGGGGATAAGAGGTTTGGTGAGCTTGGGTGAGCAAACGCAGACCCTTTAAAGTAATACTGCGTGAGGCCCATCCCATGGGTCTCAAATCTCCAGGATCAAGTGCATCTTCCTACATCGAAAACATGCATGAGAAACCCAGAAAATGGTACAACGTGTGATCGGGAAAGGTTTCTAAAATGCACTTCATTTCTCATCTCCTTGTGCTCGGGTTCGCCATTCCAGCTGCTTTACTAGCAATCTCCCTCCTTGGAGAATCACCACCTTTAACCTCCTGTTCCGTACAGGTTGCAATTTGTCCTGTGGATGAACGGGAAGAGGCGGAACCAATGAGAGACTAGCTCTAGGTTTTGGGACAGGCACAGGTCACTCTATTTTTCAATCAGGAAGAAGAATTAACGACAGGCTCAGCCTGCCGCCCCGGACCAGAATAGGGCCTGAAGCAATCCTGCGCCTTTGCGGCCAGCTCCCAAGAAAGCGAGTTGAAAACTGGAGCTCAGGGGCACTGCAATACACAAACCTGCAGACTTATAAAGGATCACTCTCGTCCACAAATATATTGAGAGAAGGCAACGAAGAGGATTTGAAAGCAAGGCAGAATTGCAGGAAACAGATTTCAGGAGGGAGATTCGAATCGCCTTTAAAGCACAGGAAAAGCGGCAAAACCTCAACAATGATGCCCTTGGCCAAAAAGGGCGTATGCGTTTTTTCCTGAATATATTCAGGAAAAAACGCATACGCCGTTTTTGGCCAACCAAGCAACCTGGAAAGGCAAATCAGCGCTACAAAGAAGTCTCGCTTCCCATCGGTCAAAAGGGCCATGCTGAATAAAGTGTCAAAACCAGAAATGCAGGACAGGCCATGGAGAAACGGGAGCCTTGCTACGCTGATGGCCGGGAGGTAAATTGCCAACAGCCACTCTGGAGAAGTGTACGGTGTGTCCTGAAATATCTTAAAAACTCAGCTTAGAGAGCATAGGGCACTTCCACTCATGGGCGTATAATTTGGGACAATTAAAAACCAGCAAGACATAGGCACCCCAAAGTGTGGGGCTGCTCTGTTGACAAGAACCTCCATTTCGTTACACCTTAAATATCCCAGGAAAGAGAAAAATGAATAAAGAAGTTGTGGTCCTTATGTACAATGGAATATCACTCAGCCATGAAATCAACGTCATAAGGCTAGTAGCAGCATGATGAGTGGATTTAGGTACGACGATTCTAAGTGAAATAAGTCACACAGAAAAAGACACTTATCATAAGATATCACTTATAGAGGGAATGTAAAAACCGCTACCCTTGAACTGAATTACAAAACAGAACAGAGTCACACGTTTAGAAAACACACTATGGCTGCTTAACGGGAAAGGTGAGGTGGGGTGATGCATAAAACAAGGGTTTCAAATTAGCTCAGATACCGTTCCATAAACCCAATATGTACTAGACAAGACCTACACCTTGCTCAGTGAATTGGACTCAACACCCCCGATTCACCATCCAAGAATATATCTGACTAGTAAGAATCTTAAAACCTATATATTGATATCTCTCTGTAAGTGAGTCAAGTGGGTATAAAACGGCATAAACACAGCAGTGAAAAGCAGCTAAACCCCATTATAAAAATCAAATACTTTTAAAAACCCGTGAAACAAAGACAGTGAAAGGTAGAGAAATTCTTACAAAATTCGTTCAGGGGCTGTGATGCCACCTGGATTGACCATATCTAGACCCACAGCTGATTGAGACATAAGGGTGGACACTCTTGGGGCTGAGAGGCTTGGTGAGGTTGGGTGACCAAACGCAGACCCTTTAAAGAAATACTGTGTGGTACCCATCCCAAGGGTCCCAAATCTCCAGGTTCAAGGTCATCTTCCTACATCGAAAACAGGCATGAGAAACCCAGAAGATGGTACACCATGTGATCGGGACAGGTTTTTAAACGCACCTCAATTCTTATCTCCTTATGCTCGGGTTCGCCATTCCAGCCGCTTTACTAGCAATCTCCCTCCTTGGAGATTCAACACCTTTAACCTCCTGTTCCGTACAGGTTGCAATTTGTCCTGAGGATGAACGGGAAGAGGGAGAAACAATGAGAGACTAGCTCTAGGTGTTGGGACAGGCACAGGTCACGCTATTTTCCCATCAGGAAGAAGAATTAACCACAGGCTCAGCCTGCCGCCCGGGACCAGAATAGGGCCTGAAGCAATCCTGCGCTTTTGCGGCCAGCTCCCAAGAAAGCAAGTTGAAAAATGGAGCTCAGGCGCACTGAAATTCACAAACCTGCAGACTTATAAATGATCACTCTCGTCCACAAATATATTGAGGGAAGGCAACGAAGAGGATTTGTAAGCAAGGCAGAACTGCAGGAAACAGATTTCAGGAGGAAGGTTCGAATCGCCTTTAAAGCACAGGAAAAGCGGCAAAACCTCGACAATGATGCCCTTGGCCAAAAAGGGCGTATGCGTTTTTTCCTGAATATATTCAGGAAAAAACGCATACGCCCTTTTTGGCCAACCAAGCAACCTGGAAAGGCAAATCAGCGCTGCAAAGAGGTCTCGCTTCCCATCGGTCAAAAGGGCAATGCTGAATAAAGTGTCAAAACCAGAAATGCAGGACAGGCCATGGAGAAACGGGAGCCTTGCTACGCTGATGGGCGGGATGTAAATTGCCAACAGCCACTCTGGAGAAGTGTACGGTGTGTCCTGAAACATCTAAAAAACTCAGCTTAGAGAGCATAGGGCACTTCCACTCATGCGCGTATAAATTGGGAAAACTAAAAATCAGCAAGACACAGGCACCCCAACGTTTAGGGCTGCTCTGTTGACAAGAACCTCCACTTCGTTACACCTTAAATATCTCAGGAAAGAGAAAAATGGATAAAGAAGTTGTGGTCCTTATGTACAATGGAATATCACTCAGCCATGAAATAAACGTCATAAGGCTAGTAGCAGCATGATGAGTGGATTTTGGTACGACGATTCTAAGTGAAATAAGTCACACAGAAAAAGACACTTATCACAAGATATCACTTATAGAGGGAATGTAAAAACCGCTACCCTTGAACTGAATGACAAAACAGAACAGAGTCACACGTTTAGAAAACACACTATGGTTGCTTAACGGGAAAGGTGAGGTGGGGTGATGCATAAAACAAGGGTTTAAAATTAGCTCAGATACCGTTCCATAAACCCAATATGTACTAGACAAGACCTACTCCTTGCTCAGTGAATTCGACTCAACACCCCCGATTCACCGTCCAAGAATATATCTGACTAGTAAGAATCTTAAAACCTATGTATTGATATCTCTCTGTAAGTGAGTCAAGTGGGTGTAAAGCAGCATACACAGAGCAGTGAAAAGCAGCTAAACCCCATTATAAAAATCAAGTACTTTTACAAAAACGTGAAACAAAGACAGTGAAAGAGTGAGAAATTCTTACAAAATTCGTTCAGGGGCTGTGATGCCACCTGGATTGACCATATCTAGACCCACAGCTGATTGAGACATAAGGGTGGACACTCTTGGGGATGAGAGTTTTGGTGAGGTTGGGTGAGCAAACGCAGACCCTTTAAATTAATACTGCGTGGTGCCCATCCCATGGGTCCCAAATCTCCAGGATCAAGGGCATCTTCCTACATCGAAAACATGCATGAGAAACCCAGAAAATGGCACACCGTGTGATCGGGAAAGGTTTCTAAAACGCACCTCATTTCTCATCTCCTTGTGCTCGGGTTCGCCATTCCAGCGGCTTTACTAGCAATCTCCCTCCTTGGAGAATCAGCACCTTTAACCTCCTGTTCCGTAAGGTTGCAATTTGTCCTGAGGATGAACGGGAAGAGGGGGAACCAATGAGAGACTAGCTCTTGGTGTTGGAGCAGGCACAGGTCACTCTATTTTCCCATCAGGAAGAAGAATTAACCACAGGCTCAGCCTGCCGCCTGGAACCAGAATAGGGCCTGAAGCAATCCTGCGCTTTTGCGGCCAGCTCCCAAGAAAACGAATTGAAAAATGGAGCTCAGGGGCACTGCAAATCACAAACCTGCAGAGTTATAAATGATAACTCTCGTCCACAGATATATTGAGGGAAGGCAACGAAGAGGATTTGAAAGCAAGGCAGAATTGCAGGAAACAGATTTCAGGAGGAAGGTTCGAATCGCCTTTAAAGCACAGGAAAAGCGACAAAACCTCGACAATGATGCCCTTGGCCAAAAAGGGCGTATGCGTTTTTTCCTGAATATATTCAGGAAAAAACGCATACGTCCTTTTTGGCCAACCAAGCAACCTGGAAAGGCAAATCAGCGCTACAAAGAAGTCTCGCTTCCCATCGGTCAAAACGGCCATGCTGAATAAAGTGTCAAAACCAGAAATGCAGGACAGGCCATGGAGAAACGGGAGCATTGCTACGCTGACGGGCGGGATGTAAATTGCCAACAGCCACTCTGGAGAAGTGTACGGTGTGTCCTGAAACATCTAAAAAACTCAGCTTAGAGAGCATAGGGCACTTCCACTCAGGGGCGTATTAATTGGGAAAACTAAAAATCAGCAAGACACAGGCACCCCAAAGTTTAGGGCTGCTCTGTTGATAAGAACCTCCACTTCGTTACACCTTAAATATCCGAGGAAAGAGAAAAATGGATAAAGAAGTTGTGGTCCTTATGTACAATGGAATATCACTCAGCCATGAAATCACCATCATAAGGCTAGTAGCAGCATGATGAGTGGATTTAGGTACGGCGATTCTAAGTGAAGTAAGTCACACAGAAAAAGACACTTATCATAAGATATCACTTATAGAGGGAATGTAAAAACCGCTTCCCTTGAACTGAATTACAAAACAGAACAGAGTCACACGTTTAGAAAACACACTATGGCTGCTTAACGGGAAAGGTGAGGTGGGGTGATGCATAAAACAAGGGTTTCAAATTAGCTCAGATACCGTTCCATAAACCCAATATGTAATATACAAGACCTACCCCTTGCTCAGTGACCTGGACTCAACACCCCCTATTCACCGCCTAAGAATATATCTGACTAGTAAGAATCTTAAAACCTATGTATTGATATCTCTCTGTAAGTGAGTCAAGTGGGTGTAAAGCGGCATAAACACAGCAGTGAAAAGCAGCTAAACCCCATTATAAAAATCAATTACTTTTAAAAACCAGTGAAACACAGACAGTGAAAGAGAGAGAAATTCTTACAAAATTCGTTCAGGGCCTGTGATGCCACCTGGATTGACCATATCTAGACCCACAGCTGATTGAGACATAAGGGTGGACACTCTTGGGGCTGAGAGGTTTGGTGAGGTTGGGTGAGCAAATGCAGACCCTTTAAAGTAATACTACGTGGTACCCATTCTATGGATCCCAAATCTCCAGGTTCAATGGAATCTTCCTACAGAGAAAAAATGCTTGGGAATCCCGGTGGTTGGTATATAGTGTGATCGAGAAAGGTTTCTGAAACGCACCTCATTCCTCATCTCCTTGTGCTCGGGTTCGCCATTACAGCCGCTTTACTAACAATTTCCCCGCTTGGAGAATCAGCACCTTTAACCTCCTGTTCCGTACAGTTTGCAATTTGTCCTGAGGATGAATGGGAAGAGGGGGAACCCATGAGAGACTAGCTCTAGGTGTTGGGACAGGCACAGGTCACCCTAATTTCCCATCAGGAAGAAGAATTAACCACAGGCTTAGCCTGCGCCCCTGAACCAGAATAGGGCCTGAAGCAATCCTGCGGGTTTGCGGCCAGCTCCCAAAAAAGAGATTTGGAAAATGGGGCTCAGGAGCACGGCAATTCACAAATCTGCAGAGTTATAAATGATAACTCTCGTCTAAAAATGTATTGAGGTAAGGCAACGAAGAGGATTTCAAAGCAAGATAGAATTGCAGGAAACAGTTCTTCACAGGTAGATTGGACTCGCCTTTAAAGCACATGAAATTCCGCAGAACTTCGACAATGATGCAGTCGGCCAAAAAGGGCGTCTGCGTTCTTTCCTGAATTAATTTTGGAAAAAACGCAAATGCTCTTTTTGGCCAACTAAACAAGCGGGCAATGCAAATCAGCATTACAAAAATGTCTCACTTCGCATTGGTCAAAAGGCCCATGCTGAAAAATTGTTAAACCCAGAAATGCAGGACAGGCCATGGAGAAAACGGAGCCTTGTTATGCTGATCGGCGGGATGTAAATTGCCACCGGCCACTCTTGAGAAGTGTATGCTGTATCTTAAAACTTCTAAAAAACAGAGCTACAGAGCATACAGCACTTCCCCTCATGGGCGTATATCTTGGGAAAACCAAAAAATCGACAAGACACAGGCACCACAAAGTTTAGGGCTGCTCTGCTTAGAAATTCCTCGATTTGGCTACAACTTACATGTCCTTGGAAGGAAAAAATGGAGAAAGAAGATATGGTACTTATGTACAATGGAATATTACTCAGCAATTAAATCAATGAAATAAGGCCAGTGGCAGCAACTCGTGGAGACTGAGGTACGATCATTCTAAGTGGCATAAGTCAGACATAAAAAGAGACTTATCCTAAGGTATCACTTATAGATAGTATCTAAAAATGCCTTCACATGAACGCAATTACAAAACAGAAACGGAGTCACACATTTAGAAAACACACTTATGGCTGCTAAAGGAGCAAGGTGGGGCGGGGTGATGCATAAACCAGGAGGTTGAAATTAGCACAGATACTGTTCCATAAACAAAATAGGTATTCGACAGGACCTACTCTATAGCTCAAAGAGCTGGACTCAGCACACTGTTGTCACCAGAAAAGGATATATAAGACTGGTAAGAATCTGTAAAAGAATTTATTGATGTCTCTCTTTAAGTGAATCAAGTGGATAGATATAGAGCAGGAAGAAACACAGTATTGAAAATCAGCTATACCTCATTATAAAATTAAATAACAAGAACAAAATAAAGACAGTGAGAGAGAGAGAAATTCTTACAAAATTTGTTCAAGGGCTGTGATGCAACCTGGACTGACCATATCTAGACACAGAGCTGGATGGGACCTAAGGCTCTACACTCGTTGGTCTGAGAGGCTTCGTGAGGATGGGACAGCAAATGCAGCACTTTTAGAGTAATACTGCCTGGCCCCCATTCCATGGGTTCCATATCTCCAGGTGCAGGGGACCCTTCCTACAGCTAAAACATGCATGGCACATCCAGAGGATGGTACACCGTCTGATCGGGAAGAGTTTGGAAAAGTCACCTCATCTCCACGTCTCCTGGTATTCGGGTTCCCCAGCTCCTTTCCTTAGAGTCTCCCCACTTTGGGAAGGCAGCACACTCAACAGCCGGTTTTGCACGGCTTGGAATTTTCCGGTGAAGAAGGGGAATGGCGGGATGGAATGAGACACAAGCCTTAGATGTTTGGACAGGCATATGCCACTCTAGTTTCCTACCTGGAAGAAGAATTTCCCTATCCTTCAGGTGCCCCAGTAACTGGAATGGGTCTGTAGAAATCCTGCCCCTTTGTGTCTGCTTCCCTAAACAAGTTGAAAACCGGTGCTCAGGGGCACTGCAATTCACAAACATGCAGGGTTGTAATTGACACCTCTAATGGAGTCATTTCTTGAGCCAAGTATTCGTAAAGGCCTTGTAAGCAAGGCAGAATTGCAGGAAAGGGATTTCAAGGGGTAGTTTGCACTCGTCATTAAAGCACATGCAAAGCTGCTGAACATCGCCAATGATGCAGTTTGCCAAAAAGGCCGTATGCGTTATTCCTTAATATATTCAGGAAAAACCCTTACTCCATTTTTGGCCAACAAAACAGGCGGGCAATGTAAATTAATACTACAAAGAGATATCACTTCGCACCAGTCAGAATGGCCAACCTCACAAACTCTAAAACCTGAAATGCAGGACAGGGCGTGGAGAAAAGGGAACCCTGACAAGCTGATGGTGGGAATGTAAATTGCTAACAGCCACTCTGGAGAAGTGGGTGGTGATTCCTTAAAAATCTAAAAACCAGAGCTTCAGAGCATATGGCGCTTCCACTCCTGGGCCTGTATCTTGGAAAAAACGTAAATTGACAGGACCCAGGCACTCTAAAATTTATGCAGCCCTGTTTACAAGAGCCTCTACTCGGAAGCTACCTAAAAGTCCTTGGAAGGAAGAATGGATAACAAAATTATGGTAGATATGTACAATGGAATATTACTCAGCCATGAAGTGAATGAAATAAGGCCATTTAGGGCCACTCAGAAGGACCTACATACATTCATACTAAGTGTCATAAATCAGGCAATGAAAAATATCATATGATATTACTTATCGGTGGAATCTAAAAATTGATACAAAGGTACTATCTTACAACACAGAAACAGAGTCCCAGACTTAGAACACAAACTTATGGTTACCAAACTGGAAAGGTGTGTTGGAGGCATAAATCATGAGGTTGGAGTTAGTATATACATATTTACAGAGAGAAAACTTGTAATCAACCTGGACCTGCTGTAGAGCACTTGGAACTCTTCTCAACACCCTTTAGTAACCTCAATGGGAAAATAATTCTAAAAAGAATATATAGTTATCTCTGTATAAATGAATCATGTTGGTGTATGTCAAAAATGAACACAACATGATAAATCAACTATATACTCCATTATAAATTTAAAATTAAGTTAAAGAAAAGAAAAATGATCACTAAATTTGTTTAGTCGCAGTGAACGTACTAGTGTCACATCTCTGGACAACGACACAATTTGGTCCCAAGGCTGGACTGTTGTGGGCCTGAGGACCTCGGGAGGATATGCCAGCTAATTCGCCACCCCTTGAACATGTAGTACCTGGTCCCCTCTGCATGGGATCACTATCTCCAGATCTAAGTGTGCCCTCATACTACTAAACCAACCCTCTGACACCCAAAGGATGGTGGACTCTCTTGGCTGGATGACATTTGGAAAATCACCTGCTCTCAACATATCCTGGTGTTTGGGTTCCGACCTCCCGACTCCTTCGTAAGGGTCATCCCACTCTACAAGACAGCAACCTCAACAGGTGATTTTGCAGGGGTTTATACTTATTCGGGGGATGAAGGGTAAGGGGGAAGAAGGAATGGGACAGAAGCCCTTACATGTTTAGTCAGGCACATTCCACTCTAATTTAATACCCAAGAACAGGACTTGCCCTACATCTAAGGTTGTGTCAGTAACCAGAGAGGGACAGTAGAAACCCTGCCGCCTTCTGTTTCCCATAACAACAATTCTAAAACTGGACCTTATACGCACTTCATATTCACAGTGCCTGGGGAGCTGTAAATGACAACAGCCCTCAAAAAATGTCTTGGGGTAGGTAATCGAAGTAGACTTCAAAACAAGGCAACCTTTCAATAACCCTTTTTCAAGGGGTAAATCTTACTGACACTGTTCAAAAAAAAAGCACATATGAAGATACTCACCATTGCTTTATGTTAGACAAATGCAAATCAGATGTACAAAGAAGTATCACCTGGAACCACTCAGAGTAGCCACCATCACAATGTCTACAAACAAGAAATGCTTCAGAGGGTGTGGAAAAAAGAGAAACCTACAACTTATTTTTTTTTAAATTTGTGTTAGGTCTTCGTTGCTGCGCACGGCTTTTCTATAGTTGCAACAAGCGGGGGCTACTCATCATTGTGGTACGAAGCCTTCTCTTTGTGGTGGCTTCTCTTGTTGTGGAGCACAAGCTGTAGGCACACAGGCTTCAGTAGTTGTGGCTCGTGGGCTCTAGAGCACAGACTGAGTAGTTGTGGTGCACGGGCTTACTTGTTCTGTGGCATGTGAGATCTTTCCTGGCCAGGGCTCCAACCTGTGTCCCCTGAACTGGCAGGCAGATTCTTAACCACTGCACCACCAATTCTATGCTATCGGTGGCAATGCCAATTGGTAACAGCCACTATGGAGCACAGAATGGAGGATACCAGAGTAAGGGGAGGTGGGAGGGATAAATTGGATATTGGGATTGACATATACACACCACTATATATAAAAGAGATAACAAATAAGGGCTTACTGTATAGCACAGGGAACTCTACTCAATACTCTGTAATGACCTGTATGGGAAAGGAATCCAAAAAGGATTGGATATATGTATAACTGCTTCACTGTGCTGTGCAGCAGAAAGTAACACAACATTGTAAATCAACTCTATTCCAAAAAAATTGAAATTGAAATGAAATGAAGTAAAATAAAATAAAGTAGAGCTACCAGATGATCCAGCAAGTTCACTCCTGTGTGCCTATCTGGAGGAAAGCATAAATCGAAAAGACACATCTTCCCCAATGTTCACTGCAACACTCTTTACAATAGCGAAGACATGGAAGCAACCAAAATGTCCATCAACATATGAATATAGGTAAAGAATATGTGATACATATATATAATGGAATATGACTCAGCCATAAAATAGAAGAAAATAATGCCAGTTGCAGTAACATGGATGGACCTAGAGATGATTGTACTAAGTGAAGTAAGTCAGACAGAGTAAGACAAATATTGGATGATATCACTTCTAGGTGGAAGCTAAAAATTGATACAAATGAACTAACTTACAAAACAGAGGCAGACTCACAGACTTGGAAAACAAACTTATGGTGACCAAAGGGGAGAGGTGGGGGGTAGGGATAAATCAGGAGCTTGGGGTAAACATACGAACACTACTATATATAACAGATAAGCAACAAGGACCTACTGTATAGTACAGGGAGCTCTACTCAGTATTCTGGGAATACCGTTATCAGAAAAGAATCTGATAAAGAATGAATATATGCATATGTGTAACTGAATCACTTGCTGTGCAGCTGAAATGAACACAACATTGTAAATCAACTATACTCCAATAACATTTAAATTTCAAAATAAAGAAAATCACCTATATTTCAAAAGAAAAAAAAAGAATTCCCATCTCTTTATATGGCTTGATAGCTTACTTTTTTAGTGCTCAATATTATCCCATTCCCAGAGTATATTAATACTATATAATTTCATTCACCTATTGGAGGACACCTTAGTTGCATTCACATTTTGGCAATATTGAATTAGGTGCCATAAATATCCATATGCAGGTTTTCCTCTGGAAGTATGTTTTAAACTACTTTCAGTAAATATCCATGAGAACACTTGACGGATTGTACAGTAAGGGAATGCTCAATATTCTAGCAAGTGTCAATCAGACTACCAAAGTAGCTGTATTATTTTTCATTTCCACCAATGACAAATGACATTTCCTATTGTTCCACATCTCCTACAGAATTTGTTCTTGTCATTGTTCACATTTTAGCCATTCTAAGTGTTACATAGTGGTATGGAATTGTATTTTTAATTTGCTTTTTCATGGCAGCATGTAATCTGGATTATTCTTCTGTATACTTATATGCATAGTGTCTATTTTCTTTGGTGAGGTGTCCATAAAGTATATTGGTCCACATTTTATTTAGGTTGCTTTCATTTTTTTCTACCCAATCTGTATTTGTTTTATTTATTTTCGTGCCTTATTGCATTAGCAAGGACTTGGAGTAAAATATGGAAAAGGAGTCATGAAAGGGGACATCCTTGCTTTTACCTGAACTTAGTGGAAAAGCTTCATGGTTTTGACCATTAATCATGATGTAAGATAAAAGTTTCCTGTAAATCTTTGTTATCAACTTGAGAAAGCTCCAGTCTATTTCTTTAACTGAGAGTTTTTATGAAGAATGGGTGTTAGATTTTTTCAAAGGTCTTCTGAATCTATTGATATGCTAATGATTGTCTTTAAGGTGTTGATATGATGGATATAATTATTTGATTCTAGAATGTGCAACCAGCCTTTCATACCTGGGATTATTTCCTCTCATTCATGATATAAAATTCTCTCAAAATATTGTTGGATTCGATTTGGTAATATTTTGTTGAGGATTTTTGCATTGATGTTCCTGAGAGATATTGGTCAGTTTTCTTTACTATTCATATGTTCTTCTAAGTTTGGATGTTGTGGATTTAGTGTCAGACATTCATTTGGGGAGATTCTCAGTCATTTTTAAAAAAATATTTTCTGTTCTTTATTATCTTTATTCTCCTCCTGCTATACCCATTATGTATAGGTCACAGCATTTTTCATTGTTCCACAATTATTGATTACTCTGTTCTGTTGATTTCTTTCCTGCCCATTTTCTCTTTTCTTTTGAGATTTAAAGGTTTCTCCTGATATGTTTTCAAGCTCACAGATATTTCTCCTCAGCCAGCTCTTTGACTGCTAAAACAAAATACGAGAGACTTGGTATTTTATAAACAACAGAATATTTTTGTTTTCTCATAACTGCTGAGGCTGAAAAGTTCAAGAACAAATAACCAGGGGCTTCCCTGGAGGTGCAGTGGTTAAGAATCTGCCTACCAATAAAGGGAACGAGGGTTCGAGCCCTGGTCCAGGAAGATCCCACATACCATGGAACAACTAAGCCCATGCACCACAAATCCTGAGCCTGTGCTCTAGAGTCCACAGGCCACAACTACTGAGCCCGTGAGCCACAACTACTGAAACCCACACGCCTAGAGCCCGTGCTCCGCAACAAGAGAAGCCACTCAATGAGAAGCCCGTGCACCGCACCAAAGACCCAACACAGCCAAAAAATTAATTAATTAATTATCTAATTATTTTTTTTAAAAAAAGAACAAGTTGCCAGCTGACTTAGTGTCTGGCGAGGGACCAATTTCTGGTTCATAATGTGGGTCTTCTCGCTCGGCAATGAAATCATGGAATGGGCATAAGATCTTCTGTGTGCTACATTTATTAGGTCACTAATCCCATGTTTGAGGTCTCTGGCCTCATAACCTAATCACCTCCCAAAAGCCCCACCTCCTAATACCATCAACATGGGAGCTGGGTTTCAAAATTTTAAAATTAGAGGTACAAAATATTTACACCATAACAGGGACCACAGAGTTAACTGATTTTTCCTTTCATGTTAAAGGTTTGCACGTTTATATTTATTATATAATCCCAAAACCCTTGTTTTTTTTTATAAGATTCTTTTTCCGTATACGCCAGTACAGACCACTGAGTAGACTTCCCTGTGCTATAAAGCAGGTCTTTATCTATTTTATATATAGTAGTGTGTATAAGTCAGTCCCAATCTCCCAATTTATCCCTTCCCCACTTATTCCCTGGTAACCATAAGTTTGTTTTCTATATCCATGATTCTATTTCTGTTGTGTAAATAAATTCATTTGTACCTTTTTTTTTCTTTTATAGATTCCTCATATAAGCAATATCATATGATATCTGTCTTTCTGTGTCTGACTTGCTTCACTCAGTATAACAATCTCTAGGTCCATCCATGTTGCTACAAAACCCTTAATTGTTAAGGATAACTCTCAATTTTTCCCAGTATCATCAGCAATTCTTTCTGGCAGACACGTGATAACACTTTTTAAACAGGGATATTGAGACCAAGGCTCCTGACCTGCAAACAAACAAAACATCATTCATATAGTGAAAACTTTGCAAATCAAAGGATGAAAGCACTTGGTCTAAATCCCTTTGCACCCACTGCTGACAGAGGGCAGAGGAGTTTGACTCACTAATCTTCCTTACGTGCACTTCTTCCTAATGGGGTATTCCATCTAAAACTTATAAGAAGCGGGGATGTATCATGGAACACACCAATCGCTACTACAGATTCTGAAGCAGCAAAAAAAAAAAAAAAGAAAACATGATAAATCCATCCAAAGGGTTCTGTCCACATTGTTACAATAGTTTCCTTCACACTGTGAACCCTTTTCAAACCCTATCACTTGAACCTATTTTTATTTTTTTCAACAAAAATAATGTTAATCTGCAGTCAGACACTCCAGTAATATTACACTATCCCTTGTGCAAGTATGTAGGGATTTGAGGAGCTATGGGAGGCCACCATGAGAGGTTGCCTAGAGTAATTAGGACATTTCATTTAATGTTGGTTCTTCTCCCTAAGATGTCTGCTATCCTCTTCTTTTTGTAGCTACTAGCATTGAGAAAGTGACCAAGATAAGGCCCTTCTCTTTTACTGCCCATGAATGGAACTGTGATTAACCCCACAGAACTTGGTGCTGCCAGAATGCCCTGAACCTACTGACCCTCCATGCATGGCATGACATAGATAAGGATGGTGACGTGTATCCTTGTATAGAGCATGTTATAAAATGTTTGACTCTTCCCTTCCTCATAATTCCAAAGAATAGGTTTCTTTGGATTTCTGCTTAATGCTGCTGGAGTTGGTACATAAGTTGAGGGAGGTATCAGGGCACACCAAAAGAGAGGGTAACTGCACAGAAAATACAAGCAGGTACATTTCTGTGTAGTTTCAAGCAGCTTATTTGCTATATCAACCATGGTGACATGTTGACCCTTCCTCTTTCTACTAGTAGTACAACAAACATAAAGGATATTTAGGCTGCTTGTTTTATCCCCACCTCTCACAATTGATCTGCATTAACATATAGGACAATGAAGGGCCCTTTCTACCATCTTAACCAATATTTGAGAACGAGAAAATGTCCAGATTTTTCTGGGGTTTATTTTCATATTCCCCAATCAGGCTTATGAAGGAATCTTACCTATTGTGTTTAATGAAGTCATATCTCTGACGGCATCCCATCATCAACAAAACTGGAAAGAAATTTGAAGCGTCTTTGATTTTACCATATTTGAAATAACAATATTTTAGCCTGACACGTTTTTGGATTTTAGAAAAAAATATTTTAAGTGAGACAAAAAATCATTTTTATGACACAAAAAGACAGCAATGGTTTTATATTTTTATCTGTTCCACTTGCACACAAGTGTCTCTTGGGGTTATGTAAAGCTCTCCTGTTGGGTGCTCTGCATGGTGCAAGTATGGATTAAAGCTTAGGAATCTTAAGCTTCAGTCACCTGAAACATTTAAATTAGGATGCAAGCAATCCTGTCCAACATTTGAAAAGAGCAAGACACTCTCTTTATTTTATTTGTTAGGTAATTAATCTGTCTTTTCCCCAAAGAGAGAAACAAGTGGCATCTTCCATCAATGTGTTGCACAAATATCTTTGAACAGAGAGTGCAAGCAGAGGCTGATACAGGATATGAAAAAAAAATGAGAGACCCTTGTGGCATTTTCTCCTAACTTATTGCAATCTCCCATTTAAAATGTGGCAATAATCAATCTTCTGAGGAAAAAGGCTCAAGGAAGGTTTTTGCTTCTGTGGAATAAGGGGATTGCTAAAGATTTCAGGAGGCAAGACGAATTAGTGAGAATGACCATGAGAAATCAGAGAAAAGTCAGATCCATGGATGAAGTGATGTTTACCACTGTGAATCAATGAGAAGTAGGAGCAAATGAAAAGAAAGCTGATACAACATTTTCTGAATAAATGTAACCTTTCAGCTGTCATAGAAAAATTAATACTCACTATGATACAACATATTTAGTTTAGAAAGTTAACTTAAATTTAAAGCTTAATAATTACATTTATTGAAGAAATGAAAACATATTTGTGGTTTAGAATAAATAATGTGTTCTGCTACAGGTAAGAAGACTACATAAATAAATAGAAATAAGACTAAATAAATAAAGAGGAAAATAACAAATTAGATGTTATTAACATTAAAAACTGACACTCATCTAAAGAAAGAGAAGGAGAGACAGAAAGAGAGAAGAACTCATCTCAAGCATGTATTAAAAACTCCTAAATAAGAAGTCTTCAGATGTTAAAAAAAAAAGGAAGTCTTCAATAAGAAGATAATGGAATAGCAAAATGGGGGAAATATACCAAAAGATATTTCAAAAAAGAGAGTACAGAATGTTAAGTAAACATATCAAAAGATGCTTGGCTTCTTAGTAGTCAATTAAATGTAAAAGCGTGATACCTGGAATTATCACTCACCAACCAGAAAGTTCAAATGAAAATGACAGGTATTATCAAATTTGACAAGAATGTGTATAATCCTTGAATCTCATTCACTGCTGCTGAAGATGAAAAATCATACAAATGTTTTGAAAATATTTAGACATATCTAAAAAGATAAACACAAGAAAGCTATGACTCGAAAATTTTACTACTACGTGTATACTGAACAATAATTTATACACACACCACCAAAGCTCAAGTTCTAGAATTTATATACCAGTGCTGTTCTCAATAGACACAAACTGAAAATCACTCATATTGTAATACACATTGGAATAAATTAATTAATAGTTAAATATTTACATTATGGAATCCTATGCAACAGTGGTAATGCATGATCACAACAACAGGCAACCGTATAGGCATATTCACAAACAACATAAAATAAAAAAGCCAAATTCAAAAGTGATTTTACTGTGCCATAACATTTATATAAAATACAAAATACAGGTAAAGTTCTTTTTGTATCAGGTATCTTTTTGTTAGATACCAGAACAATATTAAACCTTAAGGGGAGTCACTAGAATGGGACCAGGGGGCCTCTGAGTATCTGGCAATTTTCTGTGTCTTTATCTAGAAGCTATGTTTAGAGTGGATTCCGATGCTGAATTTTCTGAAATTTGTCATTTCCTTAGAAACCATGCATGTTTTTCGTTGTTTTTTATACATAACAAAAACTAAAAAACATAGACCAGGGAAGGTAATTGTATTAGCACTTTAATATCCATGCTTTTCAACGTGGAAGTGAAAAGTATTAAATACTTGACATTGTGATTACTTCTTAAAAGTAAGGTGAAAATTTGAGGTTAATAAATAAGACATACTTCTTCATATATAATCCTCAAAGAGGAGGGGTAGAAAGGAGTATTATTTTTTTCTTTAATACAGAATCGTTAAGATAGAAAATAATGAAAACAGACTAGGTTTAAAAAAGAGCACACTGGACTTGCCTGGTGGCACAGTGGGTAAGAATTTGCTTGCCAATGCAGGGAACAGGGGTTCCATCCATGGTCTGGGAAGATCCCACATGCCACAGAGCAACTAAGCCCGTGTGCCACAAGTACTGAGCCTGTGCTCTAGAGCCTGCAAGCAACAACTATTGAGCCTGCATGACACAACTACTGAAGCCCATGCACCTAGAGCCCATACTCCACAACAAGAGAAAACACCGCAAGGAGAAGCCCGTGCACCACAACGATGAGTAACCCCTGCTTCTCTAGTAACAACGGGAGAAACCGTGTGCAGCAACGAAGACACAACACAACCAAAAATTTAAAAAATTAAATCTTTTGACTTCTGAGATGACTCACTCACGTGACTGTAGGTAAGAGGCCTCAGTTCCTTGCCACATGGATCTCTCATTAGGGCTGCTTGAGTGTCCTCATGACATGGCAGCTGGCTTACCCCAGGATGAGTGATCTAGCAGAAACCAAAGCAGAAGCTGCAATGTCTTTTATAACTTTGGAAGCTGCACTTTGTCATTTCTGCAATTTCTTATTAGTTAAACAGTCAACCCTTTTCAAGTGCGAGGAGCCACACTGGTACATGGAGACTGGGAGATAATTAGGGGATAATTAGGTCCATCTTGGAGGCTGGCTACCAAAGTGGCTGACTAGCCAAAGTCTGAATTTTGTTTTCTTCACTTCTGGAGAGAAAATGGTCAGTGAACCTCATTGGTGGTCTTTGAGATGTACCAAAGCTACCTCTTGCTCTCACCCCCAGCTGTGTGGCTGACAGGGTCTTGGTGCTCCAGTGGGGTGTCAAGCCTGTGCCTCTGAGGTGGGAGAGCCGAGTTCAGGTCATTGGTCTACCAGAGACCTCTGGCACCTTGTAATATCAAATGGCGAAAGCTCTTCCAGAGATATCCGTCTCAACGCTAAGACCCAGCTCCACTGAGAGACCAGCAAGATCCAGTGCTGGACATCCCATGCCAAACAACTAGCAAGACAGGAATGCAGGCCCACCCATTAGCAGAGAGTCTGACGAAAATCACAATAAGGTCACAGACACCCCAAAACACACCACCAGATGCGGATCTGTCCACCAGAAAGACAAGATCCAGACACACCCACCAGAACACAGGCACCAGTCCCCTCCATCAGGAAGCCTACACAACCCACTGAAACAACCTTAGCCACTGGGGGCAGACACCAAATACTACGGGAACTACGAATCTGCAGCCTCTGAAAAGGAGACCCCAAACACAGTCCCCAAAGCCAAATGAGAAGACACAGAAACACACAGCAGATGAAGGAGCAAGGTAAAAACCCACCAGACCAAACAAATGTGGAGGAAATAGGCAGTCTACCTGAAAATGAATTCAGAGTAATGATAGTAAAGATGATCCCAAATCTTGGTACTGGAATGGAGAATAAACAAGAAACGTTTAACAAGGACCTAGAAGAACTAAAGAGCAAACAAACAATGATGAACAACACAATAAATGGAATTAAAAATTCTCTAGAAGGAAACAGTAGCAGAATAACTGAGGCAGAAGAATGGATAAATGACCTGGAAGATAAAATAGTGGAAATAACTACTGCAAAGCAAAATAAAGAAAAAATAATGAAAAGAATTGAGGAGAATCTGAGACATCTCTGGGAAAACATTAAACACACCAACATTCGAATATAGGGTTCCCAGAAGTAGAAGAGAAAAAGAAAGACACTGAAAAAATATTTAAAGAGATTATAGTTGAAAACTTCCCTAATATGGGAAAGGAAATCGTTAATCAAGTCCAGGAAGTGCAGGGAGTCCCATACAAGATAAACCCAAGGAGAAACCTGCCAAAACATATATTAATCAAACTATCAAAAATTAAATACAAAGAAAAAATATTAAAAGCAGCAAGGGAAAAACAACAAATAACTACAAGGGAATCCTCGTAAGGTTAACAGCTGAACTTTCAGCAGAAACTCTGCAAGCCAGAAGGGACTGGCAGGACATATTTAAAGTAATGAAAGGGGAAAAGCTACAACCAAGATTACTCGACCCACCAAGGATCTCGTTCAGATTCGACAGAGAAATTAAAACCTTTACAGACAAGCAAAAGCTAAGAGAATTCAGCACCACCAAACCCGCTTTACAACAAATGCTAAAGGAACTTCTCTAGGCAGGAAACACAAGAGAAGGAAAAGACCTACAATAAGAAACCCAAAACAATTAAGAAAATGGTAATAAGAACGTACATATCAATAATTACCTTAAATGTAAATGGATTAAATGCTCCAACCAAAAGACATAGACTGCCTGAATGGATCCGAAAACACGACCGGTATGTATGTGGTCTACAAGAGACCCACTTCAGACATAGGGACACATACAGATGGAAAGTGAGGGGATGGAATAAGATATTCCATGCAAATGGAAATCAAAAGAAAGCTAGAGTAGCAATTCTCATATCAGACAAAAAAGACTTTAAAATAAAGACTATTACAGGAGACAAAGAAGGACACTACATAATGATCAAGGGATCAATCCAAGAAGAAGACATAACAATTGTATAATTTTATGCACCCAACATAGGAGCACCTCAAAACATAAGGCAAATGCTAACAGCCATAAAAGGGGAAATCGACAGTAATACAATCATAGTAGGGGACTTTAGCACCCCTCTTTCACCAATGAACAGATCATCCACAATGAAAATAAATAAGGAAACACAAGCTTTAAATGATACATTAAACAAGATGGACTTAATTGATATTTATAGGACATTCCATCCAAAAACAACAGAATACACTTTTTCTCAAGTGCTCCTGGAACATTCTCCAGGATATAGATCATATCTTGGGTCACAAATCAAGCCTTGGTAAATATAAGAAAATTGAAATTGTATCAAGTATCTTTTCCGACCACAATGCTATCAGACTAGATATCAATTACAGGAAAAAAATCTGTAAAACATAAAAACACATGGACGCTCAACAATACACTACTTAATAACCAAGACATCACTGAAGAAATCAAAGAGGAAATAAAAAAATACCTAGAAACAAATGACAATGAAAACATGAAGACCCAAAACCTATGGGATGCAGCAAGAGCAGTTCTAAGAGAGAAGTTTATAGCAATACAATCCTACCTCAAGAAACAAGAAATATCTCAAATAAACAAGTTAACCTTACACCTAAAGCAATTAGAGATAGAAAGAAAAAAACAAACAAAGGCAGCAGAGGAAAGACATCATAAAGATCAGACCAGAAATAAATGAAAAAGAAATGAAGGAAACAACAGCAAAGATCAAAAAAACTAAAAGCTGGTTCCTTGAGAGGATAAACAAAATTGATAAACCATTAGCCAGACTCATCAAGAAAAAAAGGGAGACGACTCAAATCAATAGAATTACAAATGAAAAAGGAGAAGTAACAACTGACACTGCAGACATACAAAGGATCATGAGAGATTACTGCAAGCAACTATATGCCAATAAAATGGACAACCTGGAAGAAATGGACAAATTCTTAGAAAAGCACAACCTTCCAAGACTGAACCAGGAAGAAATAGAAACTACAAACAAACCAATCCCAAGCACTGAACTTGAGACTGTGATTAAAAATCTTCCAACAAACAAAAGCCCAGGACCAGATGGCTTCACAGGCAAATTCTATCAAACATTTAGAGAAGAGTTAACACCTATCCTTCTCAAACTCTTCCAAAATATAGCAGAGGGAGGAACTCTCCCAAACTTATTCTATGAGACCACCATCTTCCTGACACCAAAACCAGACAAAGATGTCACAAAGAAAGAAAACTACAGGTCAATATCACTGATGAACATAGCTGCAAAAATCCACTGCACAATACTAGCAAACAGAATACAACAGCACCTTAAAAGGATCATACACCATGATCAAGTGGGGTTTATCCCACGGATGCAAGGATTCTTCAATACATGCAAATCAATGTGATACACCATATTAAAAAACTGAAGGATAAAAACAATATGGTCATCTCAATAGATGCAGAAAATGCTTTCGACAATATTAAACACCCATTTATCATAAAAACCCTCCAGAAAGTAGGCATAGAGGGAACTTCCCTCAACATAATAAAGGCCATATATGACAAACCCACAGCCAGCATCATTCTCAATGGTGAAAAAGTGAAACCATTTCCACCAATATCAGGAACAAGACAAGGTTGCCCACTCTCACCACTATTATTCCACACACTTTTGGAATTTTTAGCTGCAGCAATCAGAGAAGAAAAAGAAGTAAAAGCAATCCAAATCAGAAAAGAAGAAGTTAAGCTCTCACTGTTTGCAGATGACATGATACTATACACAGAGAATCCTAAAGATGCTACCAGAAACCTACTAGAGTTAATCAATGAACTGGTAAGTTTGCAGGATACAAAATTAATGTACAGATATCTCTTTCATTCCTATACACTAAAGATGAAAATTCTGAAAGAGAAATTAGGGAAACAATCCCATTTACCACTGCAACACAAAGAATAAAATACCTAGGAATAAACCTACCTAAGGAGACAAAAGACGTTTACTCAACAAACTATAAGACACTGATGAAAGAAATCAAAGATGACACAAACAGATACAGAGATATACCATGTTCTTGGATTGGAAGAATCAACATTGTGAAAATGACTCTACTACCCAAAGCAATCTACAGATTCAATGCAATCCCTATCAAACTACCAATGGAATTTTTCAGAGAACTAGAACAAAAAAATTTCAAAATTTGTATGGAAACACAAAAGACCCCGAACAGCCAAAGCAATCTTGAGAAGAAAAACAGAACTGGAGGAATCAGGCTCCCTGACTTCAGACAATACTACAAAGCTACAGTAGTCAAGACAGTATGGTACTGGCACAAAAACAGAAATATAGAGCAATGGAACAGAAGAGAAAGCCCAGACATAAACCCATACACATATGGTCACCTTAATTTTGATAAAGGAGGCAAGAATATACAATGGAGAAATCACAGCCTCTTCAATAAGTGGTGCTGGGAAAACTGGACAGCTACAAGTAAAAGAATGATATTAGAAGACTCCCTAACACCATACACAAAAATAAACTCAAATTGGATTAAAGAACTAAATGTAAGGCCAGACACTATCAAACTCTTAGAGGAAAACATAGGCAGAACACTCTATGACATCAATCACAGCAAGATCCTTTTTGACCCACCTCCTAGAAAACGGAAATTAAAAAGAAACATAAACAAATGAGACCTAAGGAGACTTAAAAGCTTTTGCACAGCAAAGGAAAACGTAAACAAGATGAAAAGGCCACCCTCAGAATGGGAGAAAATATTTGCCAACGAAGCAACTGACAAAGGATTAATCTCCAAACTTTACAAGCAGCCCATGCAGCTCAATATCAAAAAAAAAAAAATCACAAACAACCCAATCCATAAATGGGCAGAAGACCTAAATAGACATTTCTCCAAAGAAGATATACAGATTGTCAACAAACACATGAAAGAATGCTCAACATCACTGATCATTAGAGAAATGCAAGTCGAAATTACAATGAGGTATTACCACACACAGGTAAGAATGGCCATCATCAAAAAAATCTACAAACAATAAATGCTGCAGAGGTGTGGAAAAAAGGGAACCCTCTTGCACCGTTGGTGGGAGTGTAAATTGATACAGCCACTATCGAGAACGGTATCGAGGTTCCTTAAAAAACTAAAAATAGAACTACCATATGACACAGCAATCCCACTACTGGGCATATACCTGGAGAAAACCATAATTCAAAAAGAGTCATGTTCCACAATGTTCATTGCAGCTCTATTCGCAATAGCCAGGACATGGAAGCAACCTAAGTGTCCATCAACTGATGAATGGGTAAAAAAGATGTTGCACATCTTCAATATAAAATGGAATATTACTCAGCCATAAAAAGAAATGAAATTGAGTTATTTGTAGTGAGATGGATGGACCTAGAGTCTGTCATACAGAGTGAAGTAAGTCAGAAAGAGAAAAACAAATACTGTATGCTAACACATATAGGTGGAATCTAAAAAGAAAAGGAAAAGAAATGGTTGGGAAGAACCTAGGGACAGGACAGGAATAAAGACGCAGACATAGAGAATGGACTTGAGGACATGGGGAGGGGGAAGGGTAAGCTGGGATGAAGTGAGAGAGTGGCATGGACTTATATATACTACCAAATGTAAAATAGCTAGCTAGTAGGAAACAGCTGCATAGAAGAGGGAGATCAGCTCAGTGCTTTATGACCACTTAGAGGGGTGGGATAGGGAGGGCGGGAGGGAGACGCAACAGGGAGGAGATATGGGGATATATGGATATGTATAGCTGATTCACTTTGTTCTAAAGCAGAGCCTAACACACCATTGTAAAGCAATTAGAGTCCAATAAAGATGTTAAAATTAAATAAATAAATAAATGAATAATTTATGGCCCCCCCTCCAAATTAAATCTTTTTTAAAAATGAATAAATAAAAAAGAGCACTCCATGACATGGAACGCTAAACCTAAGTATTTTCAGTACTATAGTAAATGTAAATGGATTAATATCTCCTATTAAAGTGTAATTTTTTATATTATGTGGAACTAAATTTTTTTCACAATATACAGGTAAAATAAAAGAATTACATTAGAAAGGAGAAAACATTCCATGTATTTAAAAACAATAAAACAATAAGCATATAAAATGCATCTTAGATATAAGTAGTCTTTAAGTTCAGAACAATTTGTCATTATTGTAATTAGTATTATTATACCAATTTCTTTAAAACATTTCAATACTTGTTGTATTTGAAAAAATATTATAATATTTTTTCTTCTCTCTTTTGTGGTCTAATACATGGTAAGTATTTAGCTGCTAACATAACTTAAAAATATATTTTGTTTTTTTACAGCCGAACAAAACTGAATCAAGAAGAAATAGATAACTTGAACATATTGATCACTAAAAGCAAAATAGAGGGCTTCCCTGGTGGCGCGGTGGTTGAGAATCTGCCTGCCAATGCAGGGGACACAGGTTCGAGCCCTGGTCTAGGAAGATCCCACATGCCGCGGAGCAACTGGGCCCGTGAGCCACAACTACTGAGCCTAAGCGTCTGGAGCCCGTGCTCCACAACAAGAGAGGTCACGATAGTGAGAGGCCCACGCACCGTGATGAAGAGTGGCCCCCGCTCGCTGCAACTAGAGAAAGCCCTTGCACAGAAACGAAGACCCAACACAGCCAAAATAAATAAATAAATAAATAGAATTTAAAAAAAAATAGAATCTGTAATTTAAAAAATCTCCCTAGCAACAGAAGTCCAGGATCAGATGGTTTCACAGGCAAATTCTACCAAATATAAAAAGCAGAACTTACACTGATTCTTCTGAAACTCTTCGAAAAGATTGAAGAGTAAGGAATACTTCCAAAGACATTCTATGAAGCCACTATCACGCTGATATCAAAAACAGATGGGGAAGGGGGACTTCCCTGGTGGTACAGTGGTTAAGAATCTGTCTGCCACTGCAGGGGACATAGGTTCGAGACCTGGTCTGGAAAGATCCCACATGCCATGGAGCAACTAAGCCTGTGTGCCACAACTACTGAGCCTGCACTCTACAGCCCACGAGCCAAAACTACTGAGCCTGATAGCCACAACTGCTGAAGCCCACGCACCTAGAGCCCATGATCTGCAACAAAAGAAGCCACCACAATGAACAGCCTGCACATCACAATGAAGAGTAGCCCCCGCTCACCGCAACTAGAGAGAGCCTGAGCACAGCAACGAATGTCCAATGCATCCTAAAATAAATAAAGAAAGAAATTTACTTAAAAAAAACCAAATAAAACAGATGGGGACTTTTCTCGTGGTCCAGCAGTTAAGATTTCGCCTTCCAGTGCAGGGGGTGCGGGTTCGATTCCTGGTTTTGGAGCTAAGATCCCACATGCCTCACAAACAAGAAACCAAAACATAAAACAGAAGCAATATTGGAACAAATTCAATAAAGACTTTTAAAAAAAACACAGAGAAAGACACTACCGAAAAAGAAAACTGCAGGCCAATATCGTTGATAAATATAGATGCAAAAATTCTCAACTGAATATTAGAAAACCAAATCCGACAACACATAAAAGGATCATACACCATGACCAAATTTGATTCACCCCAGTTTCACAAAGCTGTTTCAACATATGCAAATCAATCAACATGATACACCCCATCGACAAAGGAAAAACAAGAAACAAACGATCATCTCAATAGATGGTGAAAAAGCATTTGAAAAGCTTCAACATCCATTCATGGTAAAAACACTTACCAACGTGGGTACAGAGGAAACATATCTCAACATAATAAAAGCTATTTATGACAAACCCACAGCCAATATAATACTCAACGTTCATAAGCTGAAAGCCTTCCCGCTAAAATCTGGAACAAGACAAGGATGCCCACTCTCACGTCTTCTCTTCAACATAGTATTGGAAGTCCTAGCCACAACAATCAGACAAGAAAAAGAAATAAAATCTAACCAAATTGGAAGGGAAGAGGTAAAGTTGCCATTATATGCAGATGACATGATAATATATATAAAGGAAACCCTAAAAATTCCACACAAACACTACTAGAACTGATAAACAAATTCAGCAAAGTAGCAGGATACAAGATTAACATATATAAATTGGTTGCATTTCCTGGTTTTTCTTTCTTTTTTTTTAAAATTTATTTTGGCTGCATTGGGTCTTCATTGCTGTGCATGGGCTTTCTCTAGTTGTGGCCAGTGGGGACTAGACTTTCTTGTGGTGCGCAGGCTTCTCATTGCAGTGGCTTCTCTTGTTGTGGAGCACGGGCTCTAGGCATGCAGGCTTAAGTAGTTGTGGCACATGGGCTCAGTATTTGTGGCTCACTGGCTCTAGAGTGCAGGCTAAGTAGTTGTGGCACACAGGTTTAGTTGCTCCACGGCATGTGAGATCTTCCTGCATCAGGGCTCAAACCCGTGTCCCCTGTATTGGCAGGCGGATTCTCAACCACGGAGCCACCAGGGAAGTCCCTGGTTGCATTTCTTTACACTAACAATGAAATATCAGAAAGGAAATGTAAACAAGCAATCCTTTTTTTAATGGCATCAAAAAAATAAAATGCTTAGGATTAAACCTCACCAAGGAGGTGAAAGACTTATATACTGAGAACTACAAAACATTAGTAAAGGGAGCTGAAGATGATTCAAAGAAATGGAAAGACATCCCACGCTCTTGGATTGGAGGAATTAATACTGTTAAAATGGCTATACTACCCAAAGCAATCTACAGATTTAATGGGATCCCTATCAAATTACCCATGACATTTTCCCCAGAACTAGAACAAATAATCCTAAAATGTATCTGGAACCATAAAAAAGTCAGAAATGTGAACACAATCCTCAGGAAAAAGAACAAAGCAGGAGGCATAACCCTCCTAAACTTCAGAAAATACTACAAAGTTACAGTAATCAAAGCCGCATTGTATTGGCACAGAAAGAGATACATGGATCAATGGAATAGAATAGAGAGCTAAGAAATAAACCCACACACCTATGGTCAATTAACCTTTGACAAAGGAGGCAAGAATATACAATGGGGAAAAGACAGTCTCTTCAGCAAGTGGTGTTTTGAAAGTTGGAGAGCCGTATGCAAATCAGTGAAGTCAGAACATACCCTCACAGCATTCACAAAAATAAACTCAAAACGGCTTATATGCTTAAATATAAGATAGGACACCTTATAACTCCTAGAAGAGAACATAAGCAAAACATTCTCTGACATAAGTCATACCAAAATTTTCCTAGGTAGCTCTCCCTAGGCAGTACAAATACAGTAAGTCACCTACATACGAACCTTCAAGTTGCAAACTTTCAAAGATGCAAACGTCCATTCGCGTGTCCAATCATGTAAGTTAGTTCACGTGTCTGACATACATTGTCACGTGCGTGCTTCCTCTATATGTGGTTGTGCTTTTGTGTACTTTACAGTACTGTATAGAGTACAGTAGTACAGTACCTTTATTTCAAGCCCAAGATGTCTGGAAGCAAGCCTAAAAGCAGACGTGATGTAGCTGGTACTGTTAAGAAGCGCCAAGCGATAATGACGGAAACAAAAGTGAAAGTAATTGAGAGAGTGGAGCGAGGCAAAAAGATGTTAGACATCGCTCATTCTTATAATATGAATCATTCAATCATTGGCACGAATCTAAAGAACAAGGGCAAGATCATGGAACATGTGAAGTCTGCTGTGCCGACGATGTTGACACAATATCCAAGAAGCATGGAAAAGTGATGGAGGAGATGGAGAAACTTCTCAGTGTGCGGATGCAGGATCAACATCAGCGCTGAGTCCTGCTCAACTTAACGCTGATTCAAGAGAAAGCTAAAAGCCTTTATGAAGACTTGAAGAAGAAACACGGCAAAGAATCAGAGGGCACATCTTTTAATGCCAGCCATGGCTGGTTTCATCGGTTCAAGGCTAGAGCCAGCCTTCACAATGTAAAAGTAAGTGGAGAGACAGCAAGTGCAGATAGGGTAGCTGTCCAGGAACTTCCAGAAACACTTTGAGAAATTATTGATGATGGTGTGTATTTACCCAACCAGGTTTTTAATGTGGATGAGACACAACTGTACTGGAAGAGGATGTCAGACCGAAGTTACGTCAGTAAGGAGGAAAAGTTGATGCCGGGCTGTAAAGCAGCAAAGGATAGGCTAACTGTTGTTTGGTGGCAATGCTTCCGGTGAATTGAAGCTGAAACCTCTCTTAGTTTATCATTCACACAACCCAAGAACCCTTAAAAAATTAGCCAAGGGCTCTCTTCCTGTTGTGTGGAAGCGTAACCCCAAATCCCGGATTACACAGGCCACGTTCCAGGACTGGTTTTGCCACCACTTTATCCCAGATGTAGAGAAATATTGCTTGGAGAAGGACGTTCCAGCAAAACATTCTTTTGCTGCTCGACTATGCTCTGGGCCACCCCCCATTCATGGATGACTTTCATCCCAACGTCAAAGTACTGCATCTGTCACCAAATACTACGTTGCTCATCCAACCTATGGACCAGGGCGTTATAGCGACTTTCAAGAAATATTATTTATGTCACACTTTTTGTCAGGCAGTAAAGGTAAGGGACAAATCAGGAACAACCTAGGGACAACTTTGGGAGGACTATAACATCTACAAGACCATAAAAAACATTGACTTTGCATGGTGTGAGGGTATGGCGGTCACGATGAATGGGGTTTGGAAGAACCTTTGCCCACAGTTTGTTCATGATTTTTGTGGATTTGAGAAGGTAGATCAGAAGTCCGAAGAGGTCTTCAGCAACGTAGTGACCCTCAGCGAGAAGCTGGAGCTAGATCTGCAAGAGGACGATTTCGCTGACCTCCTTGCTGTGCAACATGAGGAGCTTACTGATGGAATTGGAGGCCCAGAGAAAGGATGAAGAGGGACAGGAGGAAGAAAAAGTAACTGAAGAACTGAAGAGATTCACGACACAGAAAATGGCCAGGGAATCTTCGTTATTTGAGGAAGCACTGTTAGTTTTTGAGGCACAGGACCCGAACCTAGAATGGGACCCAAAGGTGGCAGCAGCCATTCAGATTGCAATCCAGTGTTACCTTGTCATCTATGATGAGAAAAAAAGAGCTACTACCCAGACATCAATGGATCATTCTTTCAAGAGGGTAGATAGAATTAAATCCAGCAAGGAGCCAGAACCTTTGCCATCAATGTCAGGTATGAGTGAAATTGCAGCTTGCCCTCTGTCTCCTACTGCTGATAATCCTTCAACCCTACCATCTCCCACCTCCCCTCCCTCCTCCAATCAGTAACTCTGCTCGCCTGTTCCCTCGATGCCAGCCCGAGTATCCCAGCTGTTGTACTGTATTACTGTACTTTTCAAGTTACTGTACTGTAAGATTAAAAATGCTTTCTTTGTTTTTGTGCTTGTTTTTTATGTATTGTTTGCGTGAAAAGTATTATAAACCTATTACGGTACAATACCATATAGCCGACTGTGTAAGTTGGGTACCTGGGCGAACTTTGTTGGACTTACAAACAAATTGAACTTACAAACGCACTCTTGGAACAGAACTTGTTCATATGTAGGGGACTTACTGTAAAAGCAAAAAATAAACAGGAACTAATCAAACTTATAAGCTTTTGCACAGCAAAGGAAACCATAATCAAAATGAAAATACAACCTATGGACTGGGAGAAAATATTAGCAAATGATGAGACTGACAAGGGCTTAATTTCCAAACTATACAAACAGCTCATACAACTCAATAACAAAATAACAAATAACTCAATGGAAAAATGGGTAGAAGACCTAAATAAACATTTCTCCAAAGAAGACATACAGAGAGCCAATAGGCACATGAAAAGATGCTCATCATCACTAATTATTAGATAAATGCAAATCCAAATTACAATGAGGTATCACTTCACACTGATCAGAATGGCCATCATTAAAAAAAAATCTACAATTAACAAATGGTGGAGGGGGTATGGAGAAAAGGAAACCCTTCTACACTGTCGGTGGCCATGTAAGTTGGTGCAGCCACTATGGAAAACAGTATGGAGGTTCCTCAAAAAAACTATAGGGTTGCCATATGATCTAGCAATCCCACTTGTGGACATATATCTAGACAAAACTATAATTCAAAAAGATACATGAAACCCTATGTTCACAGCAGCACTATTTATAACAGCCAAGACATGGAAACAACCTAAATGTTCATTGAAAAATTAGTGTATAAAGAAGGTGTGGTATACGTATACAAAAGATATTACTCAGACATAAAAAAGAATGAAATAATGACATTTGCAGCAACATGGATGGACCTAGAGATAATGATACTAAGTGAAGTAAGTCAGAGAGAGAAAGACAAATACCATATAATATCACTTATATGTGGAATCAAAAACAGGACACAAATGAGCATGTCAGCGAAACAGAAACAAACACACAGATATAGAAAAGAGAGTTGTGGTTGCCAAGGAGAGAGTGAAGGAAAGATTGGGAGTTTTGGAATAGCAGAAGCAAATTATTCTACATAGGAGAGACAACCCACCAAGACCTACTGTATAGCACAGGAAACTATATTCAATATCCTGTGATAAACCATAATGGAAAAGAATATATATAGATATATAGATATAGATATATAGATATAGATAGATATATAGATAGATATATATAAAACTGAATCAATTTGCTGAACAGCAGAAATTAATACAACAATGTATAAAGGCTGCAGAGGGTGTGGAGAAAAGGGAACCCTCCTGAACTGTTGGTGGGAATGTAAACTGATACAGCCACTATGGAGAACAGTATGGAGATCCCTTAAAAGCTAAAAAATAGAACTACCATATGACCCAGCAATCCACTACTGGGCATATACCCGGAGAAAACCATAATTCAAAAAGATACATGTACCCCAATGTTCACTGTAGCACTATTTACAATAGCCAGGACATAGAAGCAACCTAAATGTCCATCGACAGTTGAATATATAAAGAAGATGTGGCACATCTATACAATGGAGTATTACTCAGCCATAAAAAGGAACAAAATTGAGTTATTTGCAGTGAGGTGGTTGGACCTAAAGTCTGTCATACAGAGTGAAGTAAGTCAGAAAGAGAAAAACAAATACCGTACGCTAACACATATATATGGAATCTAGAAAAATGGTACTGACGAACCTAGTGACAGGGTAGGAATAAAGACAAAGATGTAGAGAACGGACTTAAGGACACAGGGGGCAAGGGGAGACAGGGACATAGTGAGAGAGTAGCACTGACATATATACACTACCAAATGTAAAATAGCTAGTGGTAAGCTGCCGCATAGCACAGGGAGATCAGCTCGGTGCTTTATGTCCCCCAGAGGGGTGGGATAGGGAGTGTGGGAGGGAGGCTCAAGGGGCGGGGATATGGGGAATATATGTATACATATAGCTGATTCACTTTGTTGTAAAGCAGAAACTAATACAATGTTATAAAGTAAGTATACTCCAATAAACATGTATTTAAAAAACCCACAACATTGTAAATCAACTACACTTGAAAATATTTCTTAAGTGCAAACAATTTTCTGAATGTAAGTTTTACTGTGTGTGTGTGTACCCCAGGTTCAATATATATGAATTATGTTAAATTGATTACATTGCTTTTCAAAATAAAGAATTTTTGATATTTTACATCAGCCTCATGTTATAAATGCAGAAAAACTATATTATTTTTTTCTAAAGTTCAGAAATAGCCATTTTGCTCATTCGGTATGCTATAAACCATTAACTCTTAAAAAGGGATTCGTGACCTCTTCCTTCCAAAGAAATATTTCTCCACTCACACAATTTTAATAGAATGTTCCACCATGAACTGACTTTCCACCTTAGAGACACGAGATTTGCATCCTGAAATCTCTTTCTTGCAAAAATGTCCAATTATCATCCTAGCATTACAGAAAAGAAATGCTTTTTTCCAGATCTCAAATTCCGTACAACTTTAGTCAAGACATCATGTATGTTTTTTTTTCACACACACACACAGACTGTATTTTATTTTTACAAGAGATAAATCAACTGACACCAAGCACTGTCAATGGATGACCACAACAAAAGCAACAATGATTGCAATTACCAAACACGAAACACACTCATACTACGTCATAATATTGACATTGAGTCCAGTAATCCTCCACTGTAACAGCTCCTTTACTTTGCAGTGAAAGACATCATGCATTTTTAAATAATCAGCACTCACCTGAGGTCTTTAAAAATCAACATAAACATAATTTTGTGTTCTCTTACATTTACTCTGGTTCTAAGTGGTCATTTCTAAACGAAAGTATTTAAGTATGTTAACGTCATCTTATTTTTTTTTTTTTATTAACGTCATCTTATAACATCATATTGCAAATGACTACCGTGTCTCCAAAGATGAAATATGAGGAACTCACAATTAGGCTCTCCAAAGTTTTCATCTCTGAATGTGTATGACCCTTCTGCTGAACTCCACACTGTTCATTATTCTCTGAGAATATTCTTTTTCTTGTATGGCCATCTCACATACTCTTTCATTTCATGAAGTTTTTTCCTACAATGTTATGCCTAGTTTATTTCTGAGAATATGCATTATTTCAGAATGTTATTTATAGACACAAAGACTTCTCTATAATTCCCTGAGAGTTTCAAGAACTCCTTCTTTTTTTTTTTTTAATACCTAGATTATGAAGCTCTCCACAAAGCATTACTAAACTTGCATTTACATAAGTATCTACATATTAATCACACCTTAATGCATTCACAATTGTATTATGATTTATTGCTAATTTTGGAGCTGTCTTATTTACCACCCTCTTGGAAATCACTTTAATATTTGCACTTAGGACTTGAAAGAGAATGGATAAATAAAAACCGGAAGAATATGCAAATACAATTTATATATTTCTCATAAAATTAGGTGATGATCTAACCTTTATCCAGAAAAAAAGAAGAGCCCAGATACTCTGCAGGCATGATCCTCGAGAATGTGTGGTCTTCCAGCAGGAAAACATGCAGTAATCCATGTGGCAGAGTTTACCTGTGACCAGCTGGGGTTAGTGACTTATGCATTCCTTACATGTAACATATCAGGAGTGGAAAAAGGGAATTTGTCCGTTGTGGCAATAAGTATAATGAAGATTTGTAGCAGGTCATGCTCATATGTTCAACACAGGTACAATCAAAAGTTTGCTCAATTCTGGTAGATCTAAGTCTGTATCTGTTACCTTGTCTTTAACGAGGAAATGTCAGAACTGACTTACCAAAAAAAAAAGTGTTTTGTTTGTTTGTTTGTTTTAATTAGAGTCACGGTGAGTAAGGCAGAGTTCAGAATAGCTAATGTGACTTAGTGATTCTCTCATCAGGAAATACAGTTTCTACTTCCCTGTTTATTCTCCACATCCTGTAGTAAGTAAAGTTTCCATGAAAGATAAATCTACAGCGTGAAAAGAAAAGAAAACTTACATGTGTTGATAAGGTCATTTTGACAGGTTTTACCACGTATGTCAGTGTTTCTGGGGATGGACACAAGCCAGAGCTCCCTACTCTGACATTTTCACTGATGTCATTCCCCTTGATCCTCAATTTGAAAGTGGATAAAAATGTTTTCTATGCTTTCTTCTTTAAGAAATTAAATAAAGAATGCTTTCTAGACATGATCCTCTAATGATTTGCAGTCAGTGGTCATCAACAGAGGAAAAGCACAGAATCTCATCCCCACAGAAGGGTGACATTCAGTCAGGTAAGAAAATTCTCCCCAAAATCAGAGCTTCATCTTTAACATGCAATCAAAGGCTTTCACAGGTTCTTCATCACTCTGCACTCAGCCCTACCATATGGGATTGGCTCTGAGAATCTCACATCAGATGACTGACAAACATATCATAGTACACTGATCTGGTACCAGATCCTGCCTCTCTTAATGATCTCCCACAGGGACATTGGAATATTCTAGGATATTTCCTGGAGCCCTCTATTCTACACAGGTACACTTCCAAGTAGAAGCAAAAGCTTGGATTCTCACTAGGACCCCTGCTCTGTCCAACCAACCTCTCTAGAAATATGATGTTCTAATCTCTCCTGATTAGAACATTTCAAGGTCTCTCCCTGTGCTAATTTAGTAAAAGTAAAAGAGAAACAAGAAAGAGCAAACTATGCAGGGAGCAATATATAAGATTCCTTTACTTAACGTATTTATCTGATATACCCAAATACTGAGAAATATAGATTCATTTCATAATGTTCAAGAAAAGAGGAGGAGGAACCTCCATGCCAACAGTATATATAAAATGGAATCAATATTGCATAAGCTCCAGCTTAAGCTTAGCTACGAGGTACTAACCCTTCTCATAAAGAAGCAATAGTTCTCCATCATTTGAAGCACACTAAGGACTCAGACAGCTGGACACTGAAGGTGTAGCCTCCTCACTCGAATTCTGTACCTGCATCACAGAGCAGTGAAATATTCCCAAAGAATTATTAAGGATGAGGGGGGGAGGCGAAATAAAAAAAGATGAATCCATAGTCTGTCCTACCGTCTGTTCTGTTGGATATTACCACCATCTTGGCCCAATATGACCTTCCCACTTTTCTCTGGGTCTCCCTACTTTCCACCTCCATCCTCTCATTATATCTTACCTACACTTGGGAACGACTCTAGTTTTTCCACTTATCTTTATCAACAAGTAATCCAAATAGCAACTGTGTATATAACTCCTTAGAAACCTCAGGTCTGACTCAGTAATAATACATGACCTTCAAAGTCCAAAGTTTTCCTAATTCCCTTTATTATTATTTTTTTCTAATTTCCATGTACTTACACTCTTAAGACCTCCACTGTTCTCAGGTTCGTCTTCCCTGCAAAATCTGTCAACCTAGACATAGACTTAAGTACCACCCTCTAATTATCTCCTAGGGAATCCAATTTTTAAAAAAGCCTCAGCAAGCCTTATGGACTTTATTAAAGACTCTTTAAGATAACCCATGGGAGATAGCAGCACACCCACAGATATCTATCTAATACACCCTCAGAGTAATTTTTTTTTCTCTTTTATAAAGTCTCTTCTGGCCAATGAAGACTCTCAGCTCTTCTTCTTCAACATACGCAGTGTCTCACCCTTCTGATTGCTCTCTGCTCTATCCCAGGTCCACTCCCTTTCCTGATATTACATTCTTTCCCAATTTTGTATGTTGGTAAAATCAAATAACATAAAATATAACATGTTAGTTATTATAATGTGCACCGTTCAGTGATATTAAATGCATTCATATTATTGGGCGATCAACATCACCATTTATCTTTCTAATTCTTTTCTACGTTTTAAAACTGTAACTCTATATCCTTTAAATATAACTTTCCTTTTTGTTCCATAACCACCTGAAAAGCGTCATTGCCCTCCCAATTTCTATGGTTTTGACTACCCTAAGTACCCCCATAAAATTGAAGTAAGTAGTTGTATTGTTATGACTCACTAAAAGTCACAAAAATGGCATTTTTGGTAGCTAAATTTCCTCAAGATTCATCCATGTTGTAGCATATTCCTAGATCTTTTCCTTCTTAACACTGAATAATGTTGTATTATATGGGTATACCATACTTTGCTTATCCAGGAACTAGTGGATGAACACTTAGGTTGCTTTCATATTTTAGCTACTGTGATTATTACTGCTCTAAACACTGGAGTACAAATATTTCTTTAAGACCCTGATTTCAATACCTTTGGGTATACCTCATAGAAAAATTCCTGGATCATGGAGTAATTCTATTTTTCAATATCTGAAAAATTGCCATACTCTTTTGCAAAGCAGCTGTATCATTCTGCATTCCCTCTGACATAGCACAATGGTTCCAACTCCCTCACATCCTCACCAATAGTTGTTTTCTGCTTGTGTATGTGTGTGTGTGCTTGTGTGTGTATGCATGCACACAAATATATAAACATGCATTTAGTGATATGGAGCATCTATTCAAGTGCTTAGTCATTTGTACATCTTTTTGAAGAACCATCTATTGAAGTCTTTTATCCATTTTTGAATCAGGGTGTTTGCTTTTTTCAGTTGTAGGAGTTCTCTGTATATTCTGAATAGAAATCTCTTGTCAGATAGATGGCTCTCAAATATTTTCTCCCATCTTGTGGGTTGCCATTTTATTCTGTTTACATTTCTTTGATACACATTTTTTTTAACTTATGTACTGCAAATTGTTTATTTTTTTGTTAGCTGTACCATTGTTGTTCCTTCGTTTCATATGGAGGAAAACACTGCCAAATCCAATATCATGAAGCTCTTGTCCTGTATCTTCTTCTAAGACTTTTTATATTATTAGGTCTTATATTTAGTTTCTTGATACGTTTTCATTAATTTTTACTTATGATGTTAGGTAAGGGTCCATATTCCTTCTTTTGCATGTTGACCACAAGACTTCTCAGCACCATGTGTTGAAAACACTATCCTTTCTACTTTGAAAAGTCATGGCAACTTGTCAAAAATCATTTGGCCATATATCAGGGTTTATTTCTGGGTGTTGTATTCTATTCTATTCTAGTGGTCTTGAATAAGGGAGAAAATAGTATAACCTATCCAGGTTGATGAAGAACATAAAGAAAGACCAGGACTGAGAATTAGGAGGGCAATATAAAACAGCAGGGAGTAAAAGACAGTGTGAGAGAAGATCTTGTATTTGCGAGTTCATGGAAATAGGATCATGCTAAAAACACTAAACGCCTGACTTTGAACAATACGGTAAATGTGCCAGCAAGAAACATAACACTTACCCAACTCTGGGAAATATAGTATGGGCATAAAGATAAACTGCACACAAATATATTAAAAAGGGAAGGGTTTTCATGGTGTGAGAAAATTGTGGCATTTGAAATACAATTTACTTCTATTCTACCATTGTCTCTAAAATTTATCAAAGTGTATATACAAGCAATTCCAATTCGGGTAATGTGCTTGACAGGTTTATATATGAACTTCAGTAGAGCAGTAAATGTACATTCATAGTAGGACTGTTCCCTAAACCAAAAAACAAAACACAAAAACTGCAAAGACTAGAGTTCACTTTGTCAACACACATACAGATGCAATGATGGTTAACGGTCCGGAAACAGAAGGTGAGCATGGGTGCAAGAGGTTAATCCCCAGGCTGGGGTGGGGTGCAGAGTTTGAGGGTAACACAAGTAGAAAAGGCTTTTGTTCTATCCTTGATTTTTGAGGTATGGAAATTCACAGGTCACTACCTTCATTTCAAACTGAATGAATGCACTATTCAATTTTTTTAAACAGGCGAAGTAAACATGAGTGATAATAAATTTCAAACTGTCGCTAATCAAATAAGATACTAAGAAAACTTAAATAATATGATTTAAGAATGAAGTAGAGAGATTGTCCAACATGGTAGCATTCAAAGACCCAGAGCTTGATGCCTCTCATGGTCACACCAAAGTCACAACTGTTTACAGAACAGCAATTGATGAAAAAGGCCGGGACCTACCATAAAAGATGTTTTACAGCTAAAGATATAAGGAAGGCACCTCGACAAGACAGAAAGGAAGGGCAAAATCTCAATAGAGTCAAGACCCATACCACCAAGTGGGTGGCCCACAAATGGGAGAATAATTACAATTTCAGAGGTGCTCCCAGGTAGCAAGTGGTATGAAGCCAACATCAGGCTCCCAGGCCCAGGGATCCTGTTGTGGAAAGAAGAGTTCCTAGAAAGTTGGGCTTTGAAGACCAGTAGTGCTTATTTTCCAGAGAGCCAGAGGGTTGTGGGAAATAGAGATTCCACTCTTAAAAGATGCTCACAAAATCCCACATGATCTGAGAATCAGAACAGAAGCAGTCATTTGAAAGGATCCCGGGTCACACCTACCTCCTGATCTTGGAGAGTCTCCCAGAGAGGCAAGAGGCAACTACAGCACAGCCTCAGGGACAGAGACACTGGCAGCAGCCATTCGGGGGAGCTCCTTCTACCTCGTGGACGCTGGTACCAGCAAGCATAATTTCAGAATCCTCCCTGTAGCTTATCAGCCTCAGGACCGAGCCCCACCCATTTCCACCAGACTACAGACACAAGTACTAGGATGCTGCAGGCCAAGCAACTAACTGAGCAGGGGCATAGCCCCATCCACCAGCAAACAGGCTGCCTTCAGATCCTCTCAGTGCACAGCTGCACCTGGACATGGGTCCAGCCACCAAAAGCCCCAGGACCAGCCTCCACACCTCAGTGGACAGGCACCAGCCCCAGAGTCCCTGGCCCCTCTGACAAGTGAGCCTGCTCTGGCCTTGGAGTCAGCCTCACCATCGGCAGGTGGTAACTGCACAGGGACTGGATGGAGCTTGGACCTACCCAACAGCAAACCTGCTTTAGCAGTGGGATCAGCCTCATACACCGACAGGCACACACCAGCTCCAGGGATACCACAGCACAGCAGCCTGTGTAACCAGGCCACTTAACTGCAGGCCAGAAGCAGCCATGGACTCAGCTGTGTCCTGACCCTGCCCATCAGAATGCCAACACAAGATTAGGGATACCCCCGGCCCTGCAGAGAGCTGTGTCAGGAACAGTGATCCAACACCAACTCTGTGGCTCCTGGGCCCTGCAGCCAGAACGCAGAACCTGTCTCTTCCTCCCAGTAGCCAGCATAGCCCCAGAACCAGTGACTGGGCACTAGCCCTGATATCACCTGGACTGCAATTCTACCCATAAGTGAACCAGCACCAGATTTGGTGTCCCCCAGAGTTGTGCAGCCAGCTGCCTTATGATTTAGTCTCACCAAGCAGCACAGACAGCCTCCATACAAGGCAGAGCCTGGCAAACAAGCAGTCTGGGGGCAGCCAAGCCTACCAGACTACCCACAGTAGTCAGCCCACCACAGAAGAAGAACCCAAGCAGCCCACATAGGGGGTACACCTAGAATATATAGCTCTAGTGACCAGGGGAGAGGGGGCTGCTGGGACCCATAGGACAGCTCCTACAAAAGGCCACTTCCCCAAGGTCAGGAAATGTAACGAACCTACTACACACATAGCAATAAAAACAGGAAGTTAAGAAAAATGAGGTGACACGGAAACACGATCCAAATGAAGGACCAAGATAAGAATTCAGAAGAAGATCTAAGTGAAGTGGAGATAGCCAATCTCCTCAACAAAGGGTTCAAGGTAATGACTGTAAAGATGATCAAAGAACTCAGGAGAAGAATGGACGACCAGAGCAAGAAGTTAGATTTTTTTTAAAAAGAGTTAGACATTAAAGAATAACAAAACAGAGATGAGGAATACAATAACTGAAATGAAAAATACATTAAAGGAAACTACTGAAGACTAAATGATACAGAGGAATGAATCAGAAAACTGAAGGACAGAGTACTGGCAATCACTGAAGATGAACGGTAAAACAATAGATTAAAATGAAATGAGGAAAGTTGAACAGACTTGTGAAACAACATCAAGTGTACTAATATTTGCATTATACTGGTCCCAGAAGCAAAAAGGAAAGACAAAGCAGTGTAGAACATACCTGAAGACATGAGTTGAAAACTTCCCTAACCTGGGAAAGAAAACAGACATCCAAGTCCAGTAAACACAGTAAGGCCAAAACAGGATCAACCCAAAGAGGACCACACCAAGACTCATTGTAATTAAAATGGAAAAAAAAAAAAAAGATAAAAAGACACTATTAAAAGGAGCAAAGGAAAAGCAACAAGTTACAAACATGGGAAATTGCATAAAGTTATCTGCTGACTTTTCAGGATAACCTCTGCATGCCAGAAGGGAGTGGCATGGTATATTTAAAGTCATGAAAGGGAAAAGCCTATAAGCAAAAATACTCTACCCAGCAAGGCTCTCCCTCAGCTTTGATGGTGAGATCTAAAGTTTTACAGAGAAGCAAAACTAAAAGAGCTCAGCATCGCCAAACTAGGTTTATGAGAAATCTTAAAGGGGCTTTTCTAAGTGAAAAAGAAAAGGTCACGATTGAAACATAAAAATTAGGAAAGGAAACTTACTAAAGGAAAAACCTCATTGGTTAAGGCAAATATTCAACAAAGGTAGTAAATCAACCCTGGACACAGCTAATAGGAAGGATGAAAAAAAAACAGTAATAAAATCATCTATATTCACAATAAGAAGTTAAGGGACACACAAAACAAGCAGATGTAAAATATAAGGTCAAATTCAGTAACTGTGGGGGAGCAGAGTAACAATGCAGGGTTGTTAGTGTCCATGTGAAATTAAGAGCTCAGCAACTTAAATAATCACACACACACACACACACACACACACACACACACATAAACAAAACTGAAAGAAATCCAAACATAATATTAAAGATAGTCCTCCCATCACAGATGAAGGGAATAAAAGGGGAAGAAAGGAACACTGAAGAAATTAAAGAGGGATTCTAAAAATACCCAAGACAAATGAAAATGAACACACAATGATCCAAAATCTATGGGACACAGCCAACACAGTTCACAGGGGGAAGTTATAGTGATACAAGCTTATTATTAGGAATCAAGAAAAATATCAAATAAACAATCTAACATTACACCTGAAGGAATTAGAGAAAGAAGAAAAAACAAAACTCAAAGCTGTCAAAAAGAAAAATTAAGAAAACTATACCAGGGCTTCCCTGGTGGTGCAGTGGTTAAGAATCCACCTGCCAGTGCAGGGGACACGGGTTCGAGCCCTGGTCTGGGAAGATCCCACATGCCGCGGAGAAACTAAGCCCGTGCACCACAATTACTGAGCCTGCGCTCTAGAGCCCATGAGCCACAACTACTGAGGCTGCGTGCCACAACTACTGAAGCCCACGCACCTAGAGTCCGTGCTCTGCAACAAAAGAAGCCACCGCAATGAGAAGCCCGTGCACCGCAACAAAGAGCAGCCCCCGATCGCCACAACTAGAGAAAGCCCGCATGCAGCAACAAAGACCCAATGCAACCAAAAATAAATAATAAATAAATAAATAAATTTAAAAAAAAAAAAAAAAAGAAAACTATACCATATGCAATGACATCAAAAAGAATAAGACACCTAGGAATAAACACACCTAAGCAGGTAAAAGACATGTGCTCAGAAATCTATCAGCCATTGGTGAAAGAAGTTGAAGACAACACTAAAAGATGGAAAAATATAGCATGTGCATCGACTGGAAGAATTAATACTGTTAAAATAACCATACTACCAAAGACAATCTACAGATTTAATGCAATCCCTATCAGAATACCAAAGCATTTTCACAGAACTTGAAAAAGTAATTTTAAAATTTGTATAGAAACACAAAGACCCCAAATAGCCAAACAATCTTGAGAAAGAACACAGCTGGAGGCATCACGCACCTTGACTTCAGACTATACTGCAAAGCGACAGTAATCAAAGAGAAAGGTACCAGAGCAAAAAGAGACACAAAGATCACTGGAATAGAATAGAGATCCCAGAAATAAGCCCACACACTTATATTTAATTGATTTATGACAAAGCAGGCAATATGGAGAAAAAACTGTCTCTTCAATAAGTGGTAATGGGAAAACTGGTCAGCTACATGGAAAAGAATAAAATTAGATTATTTTAGCACACCATATATAAAATAAATGCAAAACTGAGTAAAGACCTAAATGTAGGACCAGAAACCATAAAACCCCTAGAGGAAAATATAGAACATTCTTCAACATAAATGATAGCAACAGTTTTAGGTTCAGTCTACTAAGGCAAATGAAACAAAAGCAAAAATAAACAAATGGGACTTCACTAAACGTAAAAGATTTTGCACAGCAAAGGAAACCAAAGACAAAATGAAAAGACAACCTGCTGAGGGAGAGACCATATTTGCACATGATAAGAGGTTAACATCAAAAAAGATGACCAAGCAAGGGTTCATACCTAAACTACAGAAACAGCACATACAACTCAATATCAAAAAAAACACCCAAAATCTTTTTTAAAAAAATGAGAAGACCTAAATAGACATTTTTTTCCAAGGAAAAACTACATATAGACAGCCAGAACTCACAAAGATGCTAAACATAGCTAATCGGCAGTAAAATGCAAATCAAAACTATGAGATATATCACCTCAGTCTTGTCAGAATGGCTGTCATCCAAAAGATCACAAATAACAAAGGTTGGTGAGGATGTGGAGAAAGGGAAACTCTTGTACACTCTTGATGTGAATGTGAAGTAGTGCAGCTACTGTGGAAAGCAGAATGGAGGTTCCACAAAAAACGAAAAATAGAACTACCATAATATCCAGCAATTTCACTGTTGGGTATATCAGAAGAAAACAAAAACACTATTTCAAAAAAAAATAACTGCACACCAATGTTCATAACAATGTTATTTGCCATAGCCAAGATATAGAGTCAAACTAAGTGTTCATCAATAGCTTCGTGGATAAAAAAGATTTTTTATGATGACTTCAGCAAAAAATGAAATTTTGCCATTTGCAAGAACATGGATGGATTTGGAGGGTATTATGCTTAGTAAAATAAACCGCAGAGAAAACAAGCATGGCATGTTATGAGAAAAAAAGCATGGTATGGTATGAGAAAACAAGCATGGTATGTTATCAGTTACACGTGGCATCTAAAAAATTGAATACAATAACAACAAAAAAACAGACTCACAGATTAAAGAACAGACTAGTGGTTACCAGCAGGGAGAGACAGGGTGGAGGAGCAAAATAGTGGTAGGAGATTTTGAGGTACAATCCACTATGTATAAAATCAATAATCTACAGTGATGTACTGTATAGCATGGGGAATATAGCCACTCTTTTATAATAACTATAAATGGAGAAGAACCTAAACATTTATGAATCACTATGCTGTACCTCTGAAACTAATATAATAATGTAAAATAACTATAGATCAATAAAATGTAAAGTAAGAAACAATAAAGGGGAGACACAGATTATTAGATAGAAATCAATTAAATAAACACAAGTTTTGGAAATCAAGGAATTAAAAAACAACACGTAAGACACAACATTGGCATTTAAAGTGTACAATCTATTCATTTAAAAGAAATCATTTAAGTGGTAAAAAATGGTACCCATTCTCACAATTTTGTATATCTAGGATAAATTATTATCTACAAAAATATGTTACAAATATTCACTCAAAAAGAAAGAGAAAATTGGGATAAACCCATTTTAGTATCCAAATTTAATATCAAAGTCTCTATGCAAAATTGATTTGAATAAGTTCTGTTAGCCACTTCTAGTTTCTTTGTGATGTAAAATCTTTTAAAGCATAAAAATCAGCCTTTCTACATTATTCCATTAGACATACATAGAAGTTAAAAGAAATGAGAAGACAGAACAATCAACCAGGAAGGTGAATTTACTGAGAAACAGTCATTCGTTCTCCCTTCTCCTTTTCTTTTCCTCCTTTTCCAGGTCTCTTTCGGTTCCGATCAAGAGAAATCTTGAGAGTTCTGAGAATATTTCTTTGAGGGCTTCAAATCACCATACCTACATCCTCTGCCACAACTACACACACGAGAACAAAAATAAACCTCTGCTATCTACTCACGTAGGAGGGATTCATGCAAAATAAACTCCTACATGGAGACCAACAGGTGAGTTTTCTACCTGTTCTTTCTAATGTCCTTCCATTATAGTAAATCCCACACATTATGAGGAAGAAACGGTTATGTGAGCTTTTCCTTGAAGTCAAAAAACTTGCATTCATTTCAAGTACCTGGTGATCATAGGGTACAGCCAGGGAAGGTGCCATCCCCCTTGGGGGGAGGGGCGGTGGATGGGCTCCCGCACCCATGCACCTCCTGATGCACAGATTCTGGAGAAACAAAGGGCAGTCACACCGCAGTCAGCCTGTCAGGCTGTCGGGCCACTGGGCAACCCGACCAGCCTGGAAGTGCCCCATCAGTTTGCTGAAAGCAAAACCCTGTCCCCCCTGTGAAGCCAGGCAATTTGGGTCAGAGAGTCAGAGGAGACCGGTAATCAACTCCTCCTCTCTGCTCACCTCCTCGGGGTTACAGCAACCCCATCTCCAAACCCAAATCTGACCCTGGAGTGCCAAACTGGGAGTGGCAGGTGGGCTCTGCCGGTGCTTCAGCGCCCTCTGGAGGTTGTCTGCTCTAATGGCAACTCTCAGCCCTTCCTCCTCCTCCTTCCCTAGTCCTGGGGGCTGCCTTGGCCTCCTGCAGCTGCTGGCCTGAATTCATTCTTCTTTTTTCTCCAATTACAATGAAGTGTCTTACAGAGGTTTGGAATCTCTTGAAGAAGGAAGATCTTTTAGCCAATACACCTTAACCGTGAGAAGTTGGTTTCAAGAATGAACCTGAAATACTGTATTTTTCTCCTGATGATTCCAAGGAGAGACAGCTCAAGTTTTCTAAATCATAAGAAAAACCAAGGTAAATATGATATTCTGAGCCAGAGATGAAAAAGCAGTTTTTAGCACCCCCTCCTCATGTCATATGACCGGGATTTAAATCAATCAACTGCCACTGGTTTTTAAATCAAGTGACCCAACTTTAAATCCATCAGCTGCTTCCCTGTAACTCACGTGACTTGGCTTTGAATAGTAACAAATGCAGAGGTATAAAAATGATGTTCTGAACAATAAATGGAAAGACAACATTTTAGAAAGTTTTTTCCTTTTCGAATGGACCATTCATTGCCTACAGAATAAAGGATTCCCTTGTGGATTTCTTGAACTGTAAACACATACATTGTCTCCGTTGGCTTGATTGACTTAGATTTTGGGTTTTTTGTTGTTGTTGTTGTTGTTGTTAACATCTTTATTGGAGTATAATTGCTTTACCTTGTTGTGTTAGCTTCTGCTGTATAACAAAGTGAATCAACTATTCGTATACATATATCCCCATATCCTCTCCCTCTTGTGTCTCCCTCCCACCTTCCCTATCCCACCCCTCTAGGTAGTCACAAAGCACTGAGCTGATCTCCCTGTGCTCTATGCAGCTGCTTCCCAATAGCTATCTATTTCACCTTTGGTAATGTATATATGTCCATGCCACTCTCTCACTTCATCCCCGCATACCCTTCCCCCTCCCTGTGTCCTCAGGTCCGTTCTCTACATCTACGTCTTTATTCCTCGGCAGCGACTCCTGCTAGGGACGGATACTTCCTTTTATGCTCAGGGAAATCCCCTAGTTTGAATATGATTTGAGTTTGATCCTGTGAAACCATCAGAACTTCCCACCAGAGATAAATGAGGAGATTCTGGCCTTTATTAGTATGCATGATGAACACGGGTGTCCTGGCTGTACTTGCCAACCCTCCTATTTTACCCACCTATTTTTATCCACCTTCCTCCCTGTGAGTACCTTTGACCAACCCTGAGTTCAGACTCCTGACCTATTACAGTGACTTTGTCAGCCTTTCTTTAAAAATGGACAGGTAATAAAACGAATTTAACCTAGAAGCAGCAGCTCAGTAAGGGAAATAAAATCATCAGAAGTTATCTAATCACAACCACAGCCATCCAGGGCTCTGTCTTACCTGCTGGGTCATAAGAATGGGACCTTCCTAAACTTGAAGGGCATCCAATCAAATAAGTAAAGGTCTGCTCACCTCTGGCTCTTGGAGGGATTGCTAGGCACTCTACCCAGTGTATACTAACTGCAAAACACTGTCATGGTTGTGAAACACCTATGTTCCAGGAAAGCTTTTTGGGGTGCATGGGGAAGGTTTCTTTTTGACATCAAGCAAAAAATAAATCACCAAGCTCTTTGAGCACAGGGGTTCTTAAGAGGGCAGTAGAAGGAAGGAATGGGCAGAAAAGACGATCTCCAGTGAAGTGAAGGCCGTTTTTCCAAAAGAGTAGGATTTAGTCTCAGTTTAAGGAGAACACTTTTAAATAGCTGGGACAGCTCCAAACTGCAGTTTAGGGAACGAGTGCTTCAAAAGAACAGTGCTTTAAAAGTCCTGGCAAGGCAGCAAGAGGATGAAGAGTTGGTTTTGCATAGTTTTGAACACAGGAGTAAAGAAGCAGAGGCATCTCTGACTAAAAGGCCCTGAGATCCTATGGCATCAATGGGTCGGTTGCAGGGGCAGGGGGTGTGGGGGGCGATATTTCTCTCTCAACGTCTCCCAGGGCAGTCACCCCTCCCGACCCCACCCCCCCACTCCCTTCACCCTTCCTCCCTCCACGGTTGGGTCCCCAGGGACAGCACTTTTCAAGCTGGAGCCCTCAGGCACCATCTCTGCTGTCTGGATTCTTCCTGGAGCCTGGCAAGTTCTGGGACAGGAAGGCGGGTCTGCAAGGCCGCTGCGGTGCAGTCGGACCTGGAGGCCTGGAGGGGAACTGGAGCCCTGAAGCCCACCCACGTCCTTGAAGCCGAGGGAGGAACACATCCTCCCAACAGTACTTCTCAGGGGTCAGCGTGCTCGCCACCCGACGGTGATCCATACTCACTTGAGGCAGCAAGGACTGCCTCTAACTGGCCCCCTCGATTCCGCCTTAAGGGTCCTCGCACATGTGTGATAGCGCAGGCCCCGGATCTCTTTAGTCAGCTGAGGCCAATGCTGCCGGCACCCCTCCAGTCCCATCCCCCAGCCCCTCCCTCTGGGACTGTATCTAATAGAAGAAAGAGCACAGAGGAATTGGCTGAATCAAGGGACCTGGGAGCCTGGGGATGAGTTTGAAGACCGAGAACCTAAGGCGCAATTACATATTATTGGAAACTCTTGTGGAGTGTGTGGGGGGGGAGGTTAGGAGGCTGAGAGGCTGAGTCGACCTGCTGAGTCCAGCCCCAGGACACCACACAGCCCTGTCCCCCTTTCCCTGCCATCAGACAAGCGGTGCCGCAACTGAAGCCAGGACTCTGCACTTCCCCCTCCCTGATTCTCCAGAAGAGCAGGTGGCCCCCCTCTGAGGGCAGGGGCAAGACAACGGACCAAGTACCCCTGCACTAAGGCGCTACTGGAATCTCTTCCTGAACAGCAGTGCTAGCTTGGAGCGAACCCGTGCACCGCCAAAGTTGGTCTCGTCTTGCAGCTGAGGGACGCAGGCTTTAAGTCAGCTGCCTTGGCTTTAAATCAATCAGTCCCCCCTTTAAGTCAGGTGACCCGACTTTAAATCACTGTGTGCCCCTCAAGCCTGCCACTTCAAAAGTTGGGAACTTCACTTTGATCCCAGCACCTCACACAGCTGAATGCATACTGTAGTCACCCCCAAGCTTGGCTTAGAGGCAGGATATAAGGTAAGGGGATGGGCTGCACACATGGTGAGGAGGGTGCACTTCATGTACCAGAAGGGTCCAGGTACTCTGGGTACAGCAAGCAGTGCACGATACAGCAGCTCCCTGGCAAAGCTGGTGATGCACAGGGGGAGCAGGCACACCCAGGCACGCAGAGGTTCCAGGCCGGGAGCTGGGGCACAGCCAGCCGGGAGGGTGTGAAAGACGAGAATCTGAGCCTTCTTGAGAAAGGCAGACACAGAGGATGGATGAGAAACAAAGACCAGATGAAACATGGATTTGAAAAGCACACCCTGCTCTTGAAATTGGGGTGGGGTCACCACAGATTTGAGTCTTCTTACGCCCCACGACCTAGTGCTTTGGCATTTGACCAATTACTTATAAAACGTGACTAATAATATCTAAACCATAGAATACTGCATTTCGAGTGGTTTTGCGTGTTTATGTTTCTATAGTGGAATAATCTTTTCTACAATAAAAATGTACACAATCTGAAATAAATTCAAACCCCTCTTTAAAAAGTACTATATCGGACTTCCCTGGTGGCGTAGTGGTTAAGAATCTGCCTGCCAAGGCAGGGGACATGGGTTCGAGCCCTGGTCAGGGAAGATCCCACATGCCGCGCAGCAGCTAAGCCCATGGGCCACAACTACTGAGCCTGCAGACCACAACTACTGAAGCCCGCGGGCCTAGAACCGGTGCTCCACAACAAGCGCAGCAAGAGAAGCCACCGCAATGAGAAGCCCGCGCACCGCAAAAACGAGTAGCCCCCGCTTGCCGCAACTAGAGAAAACCTGCGCATAGCAATGAAGACCCAATGCAGCCAAAAACAAATTAATTAATTAATTAGTTAACTATTTTAAAAAGGTACTATATCCTTCTGTACAGCTTCTCTGGGAAGAACAGAGAGATGGCGTAGGAGAGTGAGAAAGACCGATATTTAGTGCACATCTCTCATGCAGGTGCTCTGCTGGCTCCGATAGATTTATCCCCACTTTACAAAGGAGGAAATAATCTCAGAGAGGTTTAGTAATTTTCCCAAAGCCAAACAGCTATGGAGTGGCAGAACCAAGATCTGAACCAAGTCTGTTACCTTCAAAGCCTAAGTCCTCATCACAACAAAACTCAATTAATATTTACATTTCTCGAATTACATTGCAACCTGGGGAGTTCTTGGCACAATCCTGAATAAGAGTGAGAAAAAAAGAAATAGCATTGTTCCTACAGTCAACCCAAATTTTTGGAGCAGCTGCTAGATGCCTGGCCCTTTTTGGGGTTCAGCAGTGATCAAGGCAGGAAAAGTCCTGCTTTCATGAACCACGTAGTGGGGAGGAGAGAAGGGTGCAACTTGGGTGAGGGATTTCACCTTGCTGGACCTCTGTTTTGTCATCTGGAAAATGGGATGGGTGTTCCTCATTTTCTGGGATTGTCCAGCCCTCACATTCTCTGATTCCATAAGAAGCATTTGTTTTCCTGTTTCTTTAAAACTCATTCAGGCCGTGAGCTGTGATGAATGTTGTTAGCTGCTCCCCAAATCACTCTATTCCCACCCTTTTCCTGTGATCAGGTCTTTCCCGAAACATGACCCACAGTCAGTCAAGTCACAGAACCTAAGGGGCACCCAGCAGAAAAATTCCAACCCTTGCTTCCCAGGAGCTCTGCGGTCTACCTGCCAGGTAAACTTAACTCACCTGGCACAAGGTGGCCATCCCTGGTTTCACATCAACATGATCTCAGGCACAAACCTCCTTGTTTTTCCATTTTGTCTTTAAGTTACTTGTTGAAACAACTGCACAGATATGACACAGATATAAAATCAGGCATCTTCTGCCCCCAGTGCCTACTAATAAATGATTTTCTGCCACTTTAATGATAAAGATAGCACATTTCAACAATCTGCTACCCTTATTATTTGTCATTTTTGTTGATATTTCTATTGACTACATCTTTCAATATTTTAACAATGGAACATTTATTTAGGGTGTTCCAGACCCAGCCTTTAGTGGTAAAGGTTTTGTTGTTATATTTCTATTATGTTTCCTTTAAAAATCATTATCCTATTTAAATGGCTTAAGTCAATTCTATAGGCATTTATCTTATGATATTGATGAAATTGATACATAGAGGGCAGTAGTACAAGTTGATTGGACTTGAGAACCTCTATTAGCACAGTTAAGTATAAATATTATCTATATGTAAACCAAAGTACAGGCCGAGTGAGATTCTCTGACTTTTTTCCACTGTCTGCCCCTCAAGCCTGTGAGAAATGGAATAGTTCTTGCCCTATCAGTAAACAAAGGATGTCACAGTCTTCAGCACTTGCAGCCCTCCAATGTGAGCCGGCGGGCCCTGAGGCACTCAGGATATGCAAATACAGAATGCAGGCCCCAGAGAGCTGAGGTGCATATCAAAGGAAGGAATTCAGTGAGCCCAGGCAAAGAAAAGCGCCGCATTCCTCACCTTGGGAGAGCTGGTTTTCCTTAGTTAACAATCACCTTTGGATGTTCCCCATTACCTGCGCCAGTCCCCTGCCCTGTCCCCTCCCCCCGGTACTTTAGCTCAGGGAGGAAGGAGCGCAGAGGGACTCGGCTGAATACGGGGCCTGCGCGCCTCGGGAGGAGTTTTCAGCCGCTTTCCCCGCAGTCAGGAAGAGGGGCGCTGACGCTGCAGCCGGACTCTGCACCTCCCTTGCCCCGTTTCCCCTCAGGACGCTCAGGCCGACCCCCTCCTCACGCCCACAAGGCCTCGCGAGCCAGGACGAGGGCAGGGGCGAGAGGACGGACCGTAGTTCCCGGGGACCAGACGCTGGAGGCCGCTCTTTCTGCACAGCAGCGGCGGGTGGCAGCGAACCCCTGCCCCTCAGAAGCTGGTCTTGTGCTGCCGCCCGGGCACCGGACCAGGCGGAGGGTCGGCGCCCACTTACCCGGCCCGCCGTCCCCGCGACTGTCATGGCTTCGGCCGCCGGGGCACCTCCAGAGCCGGCAGCCTCAGTGAGGTCGCCCTCCCCTCGGGCTCCGGGGCAGTTCCGTGAAGGCGGAGGGAAGAGACCCCGCCTGAGCCGGGAGTTCCAGCTCTGAGGAAACGCGGGCTCTGTTCAGCGCGCAGTGGGTGGGAGCGCTCTGCCCCGAGGCCTTCCGGGAAGGGACGGGGCGGCGGGTGAGGGAGCCGCCAGGAGCGCAGGGCCCCGTCGGGGGTCCTGGAGGGGCGGCCCGGCCTGGGGGCCATGCCCATTGTGGCCGCAGCCCAGGACTTTTTCCTGGAATCCTACACAAAAAAATTAGAAAGATACACAGTCTATAGTAAATACTCACAAATGATTGTTGCTGCTGTGCTCACTATTCTATTAAAGGGGTAAAATCCATAAAACACTTTAAGTTCAAAATTAAATATGAATTTTTACCTTTCTAATTATGTCTCTGATATTCACAGTTGTGGTTAATGAATCAGAGACTGTGGCATCACTAGTTAAAAATGAGCTTGTTAAAAAAATAGAACTCAGGCCACCGGACCTACTGAATCAAAATCTGCACTTTTACAATCTCCCCAGTGTACTTGTGTACCCATGAATAGTTGAAAGGTACATTTCTACCTCGACAGGTCTTTTCTCTATGAGAAATACACACATTTTATCCAGTTTGATATAAATAAAACACTCAAAAATGCATATGCCTGTGTTGAGACCATCATTTTATCATTTCTTTTCCAGACAAGTATAGTCTCTATACTGGTTTTGTGGCTCACATGCCATACTCTTTTCTTGTAGTTAGAAATAAGGTAGAGAAAGTTACTTTGAAAAAAAAAATATATATATATATATAATATATATATATATATATGTATTAGTGGATAATTGAAGACACTCTTCTAAATTAAAACCTTCTCTTAACTTGCTGTTTTCTTCTTGGGTCATATTATGAACTCTTCCCGTGGCCACATGGCAAGTGTACGTTTAATTTCAGGGACTGCTGACATTCCAGGATGTGGCCATAGATTTCTGTCAAGAGGAGTGATAATGCCTGGACCAAGATCAATGGGAATTGTACAGGGATGTGATGTTAGAGAAGTATAGGAACCTGCTCTCCTTGGGTGAGGATACCTTCCTTCCAGAATTCCTTATCCAACCACAGGGTTTGGAGTCCTTCATTTGTAGAATGTCTCCTGGAATCTTCTGCTTCCTACAATAGGGTTTCAGATTGCAACGTTTCAGGAAAGATTGGGAGTTTGTGGGTATAATTTTTCTTATTCTTTTAAAATTGCAGTCTCCCTTTTAATATACTTTGTAACTGCTTGGGATGTGTCTATATGAACTGTGTACTATATGCTTCTGTTATAGTCCTTACAATATTTCATTGTCTTATTTTCTCTAACAATTTTCCATGGATTCTTTGGGCTTAAGGTATATTAAAAGGGAGACTGCGAATCTGGGACTTCCCTGGTGATGCAGTGATTAAGAATTTGCCTGCCAATGCAGGGGACCCGGTTCGATCCCCGGTCCAGGAAGATCTCACGTGCCACGGAACAACTAAGCCAGTGGGCCACAACTACTGAGTCTGCACGCCGCAACTACTGAAGCCGGTGTGTCTTGAGCCCGTGCGCCATTTATCTTTTGGAGAATAAAACCACTTCTGAGTGATTAAAATTTAGGCCAGCTAATCAAAATGCTTTATCACCTGTTCTTCTAAAACACTGGTCAATGGAACAAGTTTTACTAGGGATAACAGTGTAATTGTATTCTGGAGTTCATATGGGCAATATGGTTTATGACCTTGATGCTGGATCACGACATTTCAACGGTATAACTGCTATTAATTGTCTGTTTGTTCAACGATTAAAGTCTCACGTGATCTGAGTTCAGACTGGAGTCATCCTGGTTGGTTTCTGTCTATTGCAGATTTCTTCCAGTATGAAAGGACAAGAGCAATACGGCTTCCTTTACAAAATGTCTTCAAACTAAATGATGATATAATCTACATTCAATTAATTTATACATACCCTACTGTAGAACAGGGTTGGTTACGCTGGCAGAGCCCGGTAATTATGTAAAACTGAAACTTTTTCGGCACTGGTTCAAGTCCTCTTCCTAAGAATATGTTTATAATCAACATTCTTTCACAAATTACCCAATTTAATTCACCATAGCATTCCTCATATTAACTAAATGGAAAATCCTAGGCTATATACAAATCCAGAAAGGGCCAAAAATCATCAGCCCCCATGGAAGATTACAACCCATTGCTGAGGCATTCAAATTACTTATTAAAGAACCACTATGTCCATCAACATCATCAATTTATATATTATTGCCCCAATGCTAGCCTTAACACTGGCTCTCACAACATGAATTCCTCTTCCCATATCTTATCCACTAATTAGTATAAATGTAGGCATATTATTTCTATTAGCCATATCACACCTAGCCATTTATTCCATCCTCAGATCTCGATGAACTTCACATTCAAAATACTCACTCACTTGAGCTCCAGGAACAATAGCACAGACGATCATCTCATATGAAGTAATGTAGCAGTTATTCTATTCTCAGTCTTACTGGTAAATGGATCATTTACACTTTCAACAGTAATTATTACACAAGAACACCTATGACTAATTTTCTCCTGACCCCTACCCAGAATTTGATTATCTCCGCAGTAGCAGAAATCCAGTGAAGCCCCACTTGATTTAACAGAAGTAGAATCAAAACCTGTACATGTCTTCAATGTAGAAAATGTAGCAGGCCCATTCACCCCGTCCTTCCTAGAGAATATGTCAATTTCCCTGTAATAAACGTTTCCACAGCAATCTATTTTTAGGAGCATTCGACAATCCCTAGGTGCCAGAATTATAGATTCTTTCATCTTGTAAATATAGTTTTCTTTAAAAAATAATTTTTATAGTTTTACTACCTTTAAACAAAATGTACTCCATTGCTGTGGAATATTCCTTCATAGGAGCGTGCATGGTTCATTTCTGCATCCGTCTGTGATGGCCTTCAGGTTCCTTCAGGTTTGGCTCCTGTGGCTGCAAGTCCATGTCCGTGTGTCCTGGTGCAGGGCTGCTGGGTTTGTGTTCAACTGGGAGGAGCACTGTGGGTCTCTGTGCACGGACTTTGCTATCTGAGGCCCGATTGCTTCAGAAGTGGTTGCATCCCCCCGTTGCGTACCAGGCTTTCCATTGCTCCACATCCTGCTGATATTTGATACTATGTCTTTCATGTCTGCCATTCTGGTAGGTGTATGTACAGTATTTTGCTTATGGCTTTAATCCCTCTGTTGTTAGTGAAGTTGTGCATTTTGTGGTATTCATGGACTATTTCCTGTTGTTTTTTGAAAAGTTTTAAAAATTGTGGTCTGGTACACATAACATAAAATGTACTATCTTAACCATTTTTAAGTGCACATTTCAGGGTCAGGAAGTAATTCACACTGTTGTGCAAACCTGACCACCATCATCCTCCAGAACTTTTTCATCTTGCACAATTGAAACAGTCCCCATTAAACACTCACTCCCCATTGTCCCTCCCTCAGCCTCTGGCCCTCAACATCCTACTTTATGTCTCTATATTTCCGACTGCTCTAGGGGCCTTGTATGAGTGGATCAAGCACTGTTTGTTTTTTTGTGTCTAGCTTACATCACTGAGCATAATGCCCTCAAGGTTCATCCCTGCTGCATCCTGTGTCAGAATTGACTTCCTTTTTAGGCTGAATAGCATTCCCTTGTATTGATGGACCGTGTTTTTCTTCTCCATTCATCCATTAGTGGACACATGTAATATCTACATTCATTTCTACTGTCATAATATTTGTGGAATAAAATCAGAAAGTCCTATGCATCAAAAGTCATTTGCCATTAACTTTTTTCTTAAACTTTTTGTTGTGGAAAACATCAAGGCTAAGAAAAGGGAAAAATACATGTCAGCTTCACTTGTGTTCAGGAATTAATGCTTTACGGATTCACTTTATTCCCTGTGTGTGTGCTATGCGTGTGCATGTGTCTGTTTGCATACATATGCTGTGCATGTGCATAAGTATGTGAACTTGCACACATTAGTGTGTGCATGGGCATATGGGTGCATGTGTGTTCACATGATAGTGTGTGAATATATTTGTGCTGTGCACGTGCATATGTTTGTGTGTGTGCTGTGCCTGCCTGTGCGCACACCTGTGTGTTTGCTGGAAC